>NW_015438372.1:369262-386167 GCF_001293395.1 Leptomonas pyrrhocoris
GATGGGTGGACACACACGCGCTAAGCAGACGGGGGAAGACTAATGTCGATCACTGAATTAACCTTTAACAGCGCTGCGTAAAGCTGTCAACGGATACGTATGCCGAGTTATAGAGGCGGCAAATCTATTATATATATATATATATGGTGTTGAAAGAAAACTCCTTCTCGTTTCTCTACACATGCAACTCCCAAGAGGCCGAGGTAGCGTGAGCTTAAACGGCGTACTTCTTGTACTGAAGCGTTGCCACCGCCGCGAAGAGAAGCCCACACAGGCACGTGTTCATCCACGCTGTTTGATGGCGCTGCAAGAAACTGCTCGTGGCCCGGTTGTGCACCTCCCGCATGAGCTGCGCCACGGCGTCACGACTCCCCGACGCATTCATGCGTTGTAGAATCCTGGACACTTCAGCCTCTTCCTCCGCACACGCCTGCAGCCGCTGTTCTTCTTGCACGGTTAAGTTCTGCATAGAGGCGGTGCAGCGCTGCGACGCGGCGGCGACTTCGGCGTACAACGCGGCCAGCCCATCCTGCTCCTCCTCATTGCCGGCGCTCGCCGTGGAGGCCATCGAGCCCGTTCCGCCGCCTACCGCTTCATGCAGCGCACGACGTCGCCGCTGCACCTCCGCCGCCGCCGCCTCCACGGCGCGTTGATGATGGGTGGTGGCCCGGCGAGACTGCGCCACGGCCGCGGCGACGTCGGCCTTTTCCTTCGTCATCGCGTGGAGTTGCACAGCGAGTTCGCGCCCGAGCGCCACTTTTGCTGGGTTGACGTGCTGCGGCTGAGCTGCAGTCCCTTCGTTGCTCTTTGCCGTGGACGGCCCTGAAGGAATGACCGGCATGCGTTTGGCGAGTATTTGTATCTTGTGGCTGATGTCCTCCAACGCGGCACGCCTTTCATTGCGTCGCACGGCGGCTGCGGCTGCGGCGTCGGCGTGACGCTGTTGCTCCAGTCTCGATGAGCTGCTCGCAGTTTCCGTTGCGTGCAGTTGTGCCTGCAGCGCCTCCACTAGCTTCGAGTGTGTGTCCTGGACCTGGACTTGACCCCATCGCTGCGTCAGCTCTCGCGGCTGCGCTTCGTCCCCCTCCTGCTGCTGCTTTACCCTTGTCTCGCACCGTCGCACCGCCGCTTGAGCAGACGTGTGAGCCTCCTGCAGCTGATGAAGTGCCTCCTCGCGCTGTGCCAGCTGGCCTAGCAGTTTCTCGACTTCCTCCTGATGCATCTTCGCTTGCTCTTGCAGGGCGGCGTGCGCGGCGTGTAGCTGGCGTTCGGCTTCGGCGGCGGCGTTCTCTGCCTCCTTCACCTCCGCTGCGTGCTGCTGCTGTGTTTGCTGTGCCTGCTGAAGCGCTGCCGTGTGGGTGAGCTCCAACCCCTGCACAGTGTTCTGCTGCGACGTCTGCGCAGCGAGGGCATCTAGCAGCTGTTGCTTGAGATCTTTCATGTGCTGTCGCTGCTGCGCGGCGATCGCAGCTTCCGCCTCCCGCTGGGAACGACGTTGCTGACGACCTTCGTAGTGCGCCATCACGGTCTGGAAGCAGCGCGCCCTTCCACCGTCACGACGCACCACACCGTGTCCTTCGAAGGGGAGGACTGGGAGATGGTGTTGGAGGACTCGCCGGAGGAGCTGCGCCGCGCCATTGTCGACGACGTCGCCGCCATCTGCCAAGTGCCGAACCGCGCCGTGACGGGCGTGGAGTGGGTGCTGGGCAGCCTGCACGTGCGGTGTGACGTGTGCCACCCGGCCAGCGTGGCGGGCGATGCGCTGCAGCAGGCGCTGGAGGACGGCGCGTACCCTTTCTGCCGCCGCCTCCTTCGCCGTCAGTGGCACAAGTGGACGCGCGTGGAGGGGCTTCTCCATCGCCTCGCACACCAGCTGCTGCTGCTTGTTGGTGAGCGTAAACACGGAGCCTGCTAACGGCACCGCGTCGTCGCTGGATGTGTATCCCAGCACACACAGAATACTGCTTCGCAGGACGTAGGTGTTGTGGACCGCCCCTGCCGGAGGGCAGAGCCATTGGGAGCCGGGAGGGGGGAGCGGCGAGACATGCAGCTGTTGTTGCGGTTGGCCGACGGTGTTGTTCGCGCCGGGCGGCGTCTGCGTGGTGGAAGACGCAACAGCGGAGGTGGTCGGGATGGGTGAGCCAAAGGAAAGCTTGTCTTTTGCGAACCTTGGGGAGAGCTGCCGTGAGCGTGAGCGCGGGGTGGCTGGTGACGAATTCGTGGTGGTGGTGGGCTGCTGCTGTTGTGACGCTTGCGGTTCTTTCGGTGTACCTCGTTGCTGGGCACCAGCTTCAGGAGGACGTGGCGACGGCACCGCTGCCCCATTAGCGGAGATGACACCGCCGGTGCTCTTCCGCAGCTCCTCCTCCTCCTCTTCCTTCTGCTGCTGCTGCTGCTGCTGCTGCCGCCCCTGTTCGTGGAGGAGGGCGTCCAGCTCCGCCTCCAAGCACTCCAACTCCGCCGCGCCCGCCGCTATTTTCTGCCGCGCCACGGCCAAGGCGGCGGTGCTCGACTCCTTTTGCGCGAGAAACCTCGCGAGGCTCCCGTCGGCGTCGGCGAGCTGCGCCTGCCGCATCACCCACTCCTGAAACTGACCCAGAGCCTGACTGCCCTTCATCGCCACCGCGTGCGAGAAGTTCCGCTCCGCAATGTACTTCTTCTTCACTTCCTCAAGGCGGGCTTGGGTGAGCTGCGCCGGGTCGTACAGCGCCACCCGCGCGATGAAGGAAGGCGTGCGCATCACCGTCACCACCTCCGACCAGGTAGAGGCCTTCTCCCCCAACACACACAACACCGCACTCATAACGAGCTGCACCACCGCCGGCGGTAGGCGATAGCCCTGGATCTCCTTTAAGGCGCGAACATCGATTTCCTGCACCTTCTCCTGTGCCTCCCGAAGATGCTGCCGTGCGTGCTGCAACTGCGTCTGCGCTTTCTCCTGCGCTTTCTGGAGGTCGTGCTGCTGCTGTCGCGTCTGCTGCAGATCCGCAAGAGTCTGCTCAATGCGCACGCGAAATTCAGCCCGCTTCGCCTCAATTTGTCGTTGCAGCGACGGGTCGGCGGCCACCGCAGCGGAGGCCTCGCTGATAGCGCTCGAGGTGCTTCGACCCCGTTCGCCATCGCGACTTGTGGTGGCCGTCAGCACACGCGTGTACGCCGCCGACAGCGCCTTCGCCAGGCGGTCTTCGTCATCCTCCGCACCGGACGGCGCGTCACTGTGGGCGGAAAGCGGCATGCCCTCCTCCTTCTCCTTCTCCTCCTTCAGTGACGTCTGCACCGCGTTCATCTCCGCCAAACACGCGGACGGACCCCCTGCAGAGAGAAGACGGGGAGAGCCACCAGCCGCACCAGCTGCACCAACGGCGACGGAGGATGGGGAAAGTGACTCGCCGTTCGTCATCGCCGGCCCCACACTGCAGCTGTTGTAGTCGCCTTCTTCGTCTTTGTTGTGACTGCGGTACGCTGCTGGCGTCGCTGTGGCGAGTGATATCCACGGCTGAATTTCAGCCGTCTGGCACGTTGTCTTGCGCGTGAGCGTAATGGACGACAAGGAGGAGGTCAGATGCGTACGTGGGATTGGGGGAGATGGCGGCGACGGCGTCATGGGCTTCTCCGACGCCGCGAGAGCACCACTCCCCTCTCCCTCCTCCTCGGCGGTGTTCGAGTTGCCTTTCACGGGCTCGCTCGTCGGGTTGAAGCCGTCCGACGGCGAGGTGCAAACAGCGGGGGTGGCGAGGGCGCGGACGGCACCGATGCGCCACGACGTTGTACCGATGGTGTCATCCAGCAGGCACTCGTACGCTACGATGGCACCAACTTTCAGACGTAAATCGTCTTCTTCCTGCTGCTGCTGCTGCTGCCCCAACACGTCCGAGCCGCTTCCATTCATTGCTTCGACTGAGCTGCTAATGACTTCTTTCCCCCCCTCTTTTTGGAGGTATATAGCAGCGCCACAAATAGGAGGGCGGTAATGTGGAAATGCCACCACTGTAAGGGAGCGAATGACACAATCCGTCACTCGATGGTGTTACTAAAAATAAAATAAAGACCAAGTAGAGACTTCCCCCATAAGCCCCCCCAAAAAACACGCTACTGCCGTTCCCTCTCTCTTGCTGTTGCTCTTTGTATACAGAAAGACGCGCTGCCATGACGTGGAGATACATATAACACCGGCGCACAGGCAGCAGCAGCGATTCAATAAAGAAAGAGCCAGTAAAAGAGAATGCCAGTAAATACGGACAAGGAAACATCGTTGACGTGGATGATGAAGCTTCTTTCCCTTTTTTGGCAACACAACGTGCTCCGGGAAAGGGCAACGCTGCACCGCACATGCACACGAGAGGAGTGGTGCCTCCGCTTTGGTTTTGATTCTGCCCTCGTGAGCCTCACTGTGCGCTCACCTTACGCCGTAGCGTCCAAATACTACTTGTTTAGAAACAGCATTTATTATGATAATACGGCCCCCAACAGGAAGGACGCACGTAAAGCAGCCGGTCTCTTTGTCGTAGTATATGTATGTATATATATGTATATTTCCGGACAGTCTATTATGATGACTGCCGCGGCATTTAGAGAGAGAAAAGCCTACAATCCAAGATGGCTTTCGTTTAAACGCGCAATCGCCTCACTCACGAGCCGAATTCGATACTTAATTCGAAGCGCCTCCTTTGACTTGCTCGTGATCATCTCCCTCACCACCGACTCCTTCTTCTTCAGAAATGCACGAGCTTCCTCCTGGGACATGGGCAGCACCACCCCACAGCCAAGGTTCACGTACACCACACTGGCGTCTCTCACCACGCCTTGGGTGTAAAAGTGGTGCCCAAGGTCCACGAGGATCGTATTGCGCTGCGGGGGTGTGTACGCGTTCGCCTGCGCACGCTTGCTCACAGGCGATGAGGACGAGGCCGAGATACGATTACTTGTGCTCGGGGCAACAGCCGCAGCACCATCAGCAGCAGCTGCGGACGCTGAGGTCGCACTCGCGGCTTCGGCGGCGGAGGCGGCCTCGACAAACGAGTGGTAGCGCGACAAAGCCTGCATGTCCTCCATCAACCAACGAAGCTGAGCGCACTGTGCGACGGTGTTGTAGAGCTCCTCGCGCTGCGACAGCACGGTGTCTAAATTCTTCTTGAGGACGGACTCGAGAAAGCGCTCGAGGTGCAGCACGCCAGGCGGTGCCGGCGGCGGCGGCGGCGCGGAAGACATGGAGGACTCCGTACGGTCCTTTCCATGGTGACGAAAGGAAATTGAGAAACGGGAGAGAGACCAGAGGAAGGATGCGACAAGAAAAGTCAAGGGAGGTGCCAACGGGGCGTACGTGTCAGCCGCCGCGGCGGTTTATCTTGTGAAGTTCCGCATTGTCAGCGATGCCACCACCAACAGAAAACCTCGCGGTAAGTCAACTGTTGTGAGCAGCTATGGAACTCTTTCCTTTTCTCTTCTGTGAGAGCCCTTCTTACGTCAGTTGCACATATAAATTCCACAGAATGCCGGTAGAAGTGGCGCCAAGAACCACACCCACAAACAGCGTCAACAGATTCTCACGCACAACGCTGGCCCCTTAGACGTCACAGGTCACCCGCAGTGCCCTCATCGGACGCCGCATCGTCCTCCGGCGCTGGCATCACAGCATCTACGTCAAACACGGCTGTCGCGTGTTGGTTAGGCAAACGCAGCACCACACACAGCTCCGCCTCGTCCAACTCAAAGCGAACCAGCAGCCGCTCCCGCACCGCGTGCAGCTCCCAATGCACAATGAGCTGTGAGACGAGCTCATCCTCCACCAGCCGCCGCAAGGCGTGTCCGTTCTCTTTGCCCGCCCACGCCGCTCGATGCTGCTCGACCAAAAAAGCCACGGCGTCGTCGCTGATCCAGCTCTCGGCGATCAGATGCTCACCCAGCGCGCAGGGCAGGTCGGTCACGACGCTGCGCACCACCTCCTCCGCGACCTGCGTCGTGAAGGGGAAGAAGACAAAGGTGCGAGTGTAGGCTGGAAGCAACGTGCCGTAGAGGGAGGCGAAATCGTGCTGCACCATTGCCTCGATGTCCGCGCGTGACTTGCCAACGGTGCGGCCCTGACGACCAAAGTCGGTGGTGATGAAGACGAGCAGCTGCGAGAGCGGCGGTGGCGGCTTCAGCGGGGACGAAAACGGCCTCCACGCCCACGACAACAGCCCCTTTTGACTGCTACTGCCACGGAGGTGATTATCGTTATTCACGTTACTACTGTGGGTAGAATCAGCCTGCGGGTCCGTCAGCTGCTCCGCAAAGTGGCTTGCCCGCCCAAACAGTGGTGCCAAGGCGGCGACCAGTGCAGGCTCCATCGCGGTAAGGTCGTCGATCAACACCACCCCATGCGGGTAGTGCTCCATGTGGGCCGTAACCTGCCGCACAATCCGCCCTCGTGCCTCCGACACCGGCATCCCGTCAAAGCCGGTCCCGGCGATCACCAGCAGATTGTCACCGGCGTCGCACACGTCACGGTCGGCAGCGCAGCGCAGCGACAGCGCCTGCGACACCAAACGGGCAGTGTGCGTCTTGCCGACTCCATTGTCGCCGGCGAGGTGCACTACAACGGGCTCACGCGGGAACGCCAGCTTGCGGCGCAGCACCTCGAGCAGCGGCTTAACCACCTGCGGCTGCCCCCGCACGCGCGAGGCCAGCAGATCGGTTGCGTCCCGCACGCACTGCGCCCGCACGGCGTCGTCCGTGGCAAAGGGGAGCTCTAAAGGGTAGCGATGGCGCTGCTCGCGGTAGCTTGCCCCTGCCGCCGTCGCAGTGGCCAGCTCCGACCCACCGCTGGAGAAGAGGGAGAGCGCGTAGCTCGAGGTGCTGTGGCAGTACTTCAGGCGGTCACGCAGGGAGGTCTGCCGACGTGCGCACAGCGGGCAACGCGGGCACAGGGAGGAGGTGGAGGTAATGGTGGACACAGTTGGGCTTGCACGTGCCAGCTGCGGGAGGGCTACACATGAAAGCAGCAGCACCAGCAGCGACAGCGATAGTACCGCGATCCTCACAGTGGAGGAGTACGAAAGCTGTGGCACGGCGCGCCGCTTTTCACGTCGCGCGTGGCAGGGCATGAAAGCGAAGGAGCGAGCGGATACGTGAACGAGGAGACGCCCTGGAAAACAAAACAGAGCATAGCAGTCGCAGCAGCACAATACCCACGAAGAGGCGGGGAGTCCGGTAAAGAGAGAAGGAGAAACCACCAACAACAACAGAAAGGGCGCAAGCAGAACACACAGCGGTTTCCTGCTTGTGTGTGTGTGTGTGAGTGCGGATCTGCTACGCCTTTCTCAGCCGCCAGAGAGGGAGAGAGACAAGAAGGGGTGACACTATGCAGTTTACGATTCATCAACAACAGAGCTTCTGCTAGCCCACTCACCGATGCAACGTCAATAAGGCGCTTGAGGTGGGAGGGGAGAGGAGGACACAGCCAGCCAAGAGGATCTTCGGGTAAGCGTGGAGGCAGCTTCGTGAGCAGCGCAAGAGCATGTATACTCGATGCCTGAGCTAGGAAGGATGTCATGATGCAACGGTAGCATCTTGAAATGCCCCATAGTAACCTTTTTTTTCCTCCTTTCTAACCTTGCGGTAGTCTTCGACTCTCGCCGTTCGATTCCTTTTCGCGGCTGAAAAAAGCACACGGGACGAATTGCTGGCGAAGAAGACGCCGACGAGCGCAGAGGAATCCGCGTGGGCTGAGGCGAATGCGGTACCCCCTCCGGATACCTCCGACAGTGACGGCGAGGCCCCTCCCCAGAAATGACAGGGATCGCATCGCGGCGGCGATTCGCACGGGAGCACGGCCAACGGCTCACGCCGCCAGCACGTATTCTACCATCGCGTGGCGCCCGTATGCGGACTGTCGAGGACCAGCCGCCTCCGCCGATGGAAACGTTGCCGACGCCACTGCGACGTCACCCACCGCCGACCCCGACAGGGTCTACGCCTGGGGTCAGACCAACTGCGGTGAACTGGTCCCTGGGTACGTCAGGGCAACCGAAGGCAGGTTTCTTTCCGCAGCCAGCCCAACCCCAGGTTCCTGGGCTAAACTCCTCACCCATGCGCACCCCACCTGGATCTACCTGTGGCGACGCGCCTCCAGCGAAGCCCCCGTTGCGAGACGCAACACGCGGAAAGACCGCCCGCCGATGTTGTTACCACAGGCAAGCGGAAGAGGGAGATGATCGAGGACTACCCAGAGGTGTCCGACGAGCTCTGAGTACGCGCCGGCTATGTCGGCAAACACCGCCGTGCCAGAGCAGCGTGTGGGTCCTCGCTGTCGTCTCTGTACACGTGCCCATCAGCGCGGTGATCGCTGCCTGACCACCGGACGCTTCCACACTTTGAGTGAAGGCGGAGTAGTTGCCGGCATAGCCGGCGCGTACCCAGAGCTCGTCAGTGACGGCTGGGTAATCCCCGATCATCCCTCTCTTCCACTTCCCTGTGAGGAACCATCAACGTGGGCGATGCACAAATCGGTGGTGCGGAGGTACCTCAACCACCTGCAGCACCATCAGGTCTCCGCGACATCAAGCACCGTAGCTGCCTTCCTGTATACGCTGGACATCAGCCCTTCCAGCGCACTACAGTACTACGGTACTCTGCACCGGTTCCTGGCGAAACCGCTCGACCTTGGCCAGATGTTTGCCGAGGCGCTCCGCATGATGAAGACCATGACTCCCCATCCACCAAGCCATGCCGATGACGTTCGAGCACTACCAAGAGATTCTCCAGGCGGTTCCTAACGAGCGGGATGCCGTGATGTCTTCGAGTAGCGTGGCTCACGGCGAGTCGCCGGGCGGATGGGGAGATGCTATCCGCCTCGGCATTCAAGGACCACATGGTGGATCCGATGGCACTCATCGTCGATTTCTCGTTCCACACGTAGACCTTCAAGGTGGACCCCGACAGGCAGGGCAGGTACGCCACGATCACCAACCCGGATGCCGCGATAATTCGCCAGGCGCTGGCGAAGTTGCCCGTCAAGAATTTCTCCAGTGGCCACGATGTCTACTCAGCGGATGGGCAGTTTCCTGAAGAGGAACAGATACTCGGCTCATTCCATCAAATGAGGAGCGCTGGTGCACGCGGCGATGCACATCTACCAAACAACGGCGGTTGCAACCTCACCAGGTCTGCACACGGTCACCACTTTGGGAGAGCACGCGGACAATCCGGAGGCTTTTCTCTCGCAGCACCGCCCGGCTACATCGGGGCCGCACTCGGTACTTTTGAATCGCACAGAGACAATG
Source organism: Leptomonas pyrrhocoris (assembly GCF_001293395.1). NCBI lineage: Eukaryota > Euglenozoa > Kinetoplastea > Trypanosomatida > Trypanosomatidae > Leptomonas > Leptomonas pyrrhocoris. Next base: position 378,523 of record NW_015438372.1, read on the forward strand.
ACGCAAAGTGATGTCTCGAGCCTTTGTACCGACACCACACACGAAGTAGAAGATCCATGGGTCCCGCCGGAAATGGCGTGCAAATTGCCCGGGGAGGGGGGGGGGGTTCTCGCCATACGCTCACCCGGCGACACAAGACGGTCCGGGTGGCCTCACAGGAGCAGACGCTGACGCTGCCGTTACTGAAGGTCGACGCCTCACCAAATGAACCTGGACCCGGTCGTGGCACGTATGAGTTCCGCCACGCGCAGTCGATTTGGCGACGTCTGGCACACCATCGGGGTTGAGCCGCACACGCAGGACGCGGAGCCGACAGGCACGCTTTTTGCGAAACAGTCGCGACTCGGCTGATCAATGCTGGCCTCTTGGAAGGCGCAGACGCGGAGGAGACCCTGAAGATGGTTCCGCCCCTTCACGGTGGTAGAAGAAAAGGAAGGCGGCATTCGGCGACGCTTCAATTGCGTGGACAGAAGCGAAGAACGCCAGCAACGCGTGCGACCCGGTCGATCAAGAAAGCAAAGAGATCAGAAACAGAAGAAGGAGGTAGCGGAGAGTGACACGCGTAGGAGGGAAAATGAAGACCGCCAACGTCAGAGTTTCATTCATGGGTGTCTGCGGCAGCACACACACACACACACACACACGAATAGAGAGCACCTGCTCTTGCTTCTTGGAGAACGGGGACGAAAAAGACAAGAGAAATAAACATCGGGAAGAGGTCATTTATGAACTCTCCGTGCGCTGCGTCAGCAGCAGAGATAGCTTTCGACGACGTTGGATGCGCCGTCCTCCAGCGCTACGAACTACTCGTTTCTCATTGTCCTTCTTTTCCCTTATGGTCCGTTAAAGGAGAGAGAAACAATGTGTGATCCAACAGAGGAAGCAGTCCCAGCCTTCCACAGATGATTCTTCCAACAAAGCAGTACCCCCTTCCCCTAAACACGCACGCACCTCAGCGTCACTGCGGCGGGCCGCTCGGGGGGCCAAAGTTCGGCCCGGCCGGGCTCGCACTCTGCGCCTCATTCGCCACCTCCCGCGACGCCACTCCACCGATGTCGTTCCACACCCCGCTCTTCATCGAGCGCGAGCCGAACTTCGCCCGTCCGCCCTTCCGGCGGGCGAGCTGACCGCGACGGAAGATCACGGCCTGTTCCATGACGCGGTCCATCAGCTTCTGCTGCTGCCGTGGCGCCACACCACCGTGCATGCCCGCCGTCTGCGGGTGGAAGATGGGCCGCCAGGTCGCGTTGTGATGGATGTAGGTGCGCTCTAGGTGCGCCGGGATCGTCTTGCGTGTGATGAGGGAGACGTAGGAGCGGGTCAGGGAGTTCATCTTGTGTGTGCGCCACTCCGCGTAGCGCGGGCGCATCATGTCCGATTTGTTGTTGCTGAGCCCTTCCATGGGAATGTTGTCCTTCAGGAAGGCCTTCATCGCGGAGACGATGACGCCTTGGTGCTTGTTGTAGAGGTTACACACGAGCCCCTCACGACCCATGCGGGCGGCCCGCCCGACACGACTCAGGTACGTCAGCGCGTTGGTCGGCACGTCAAAGTTGATGACAAGGTCCACGTGCACGTCGAGTCCACGCGCGGCGACGTCCGTGGCACATAGAATGCCCGTCCGCCCCGATGCGAAGTCCGCGTACATGTCCTTCCGAACCTTGTAGGGCAGCGAGGCGTGCAGAAGCGACACGGCAAAGCCCTCGCCGCGCAGTTGATGGAAAACGGCGGTGGTGGCGTCGATGTTGCGGAAGAATATGATAGTGCGACGCCCCTCCGCGAAGACGGTGCGTGGGATGGGGCAGGTGAAGGGCGCCGCGACGGTGGTGAGGTGCTCCCAATGGAGGGGGCGGACCCGCTCGAGGGAGTAGCGTGCGAAGGAGTCGTGGACGTAATCCTCGGCGTCGTCCCTCTTCCCCTCCTCATCGTTGCTCCGGTGACGACGCACGTCGCTCGGCGCTGCAGCCGCCGTCGTGAGGGGTGAGGTGCGCTTCTCCATCTCTGTTGCCCCCAAAGCGGATGTGCCGTCCACTCCTGCGTCGGGCGCCACTTCGTCAAGCTCTGTCGTGTTAGCCTCCCACACCGCCTCTTCTTCCTCTTCCTTTCCTTTTCGAGTATCGTCTTCGCGCTGTTCGTATCGACGCTGGCGGTAGTGCCGCCGCTGGTCGTCCCGCGCCATCGCTTCATGCCACTCCGCCAGAGTCCCCGAGAGCTTGCGCGGCGCTGTGTGTACGTCGGTCACCGCCGTGTCCGTGTCCACCCGCACCGAGACGTGGCCGTTCTTCCGCAGCAGGTGCAGCAGCACAGTGAACTTCTCCGGCTCGCGGCGGATTGGGTAAAAGCGGTGCCGCAGACGGGCCGGCGGGCGATGCATCTGCTGACGGAACATGCAGGTGACCGGGTCCGCTATTTTGTTGCCCACAATGTACTCTAGTTTACGCGTCATGTAGGCGGTGCTGAAGACGTACTGGGTCTGCACCGGCCACAGGTACTTGAACTGGTTGCGCTTCTGGATCTTCATGAGCAGGTGAACGGCCTCGTGGTCGTGCAAGGGGCTGAGCATCGCGTCTGCCTCGTCGATGGCGAAGTAGCGAAGGTCCTCAATGAAGAGACGCCGGGTGCGGAGAAGACGCAGAATGAGTTTGGGGTCCATAACAAGCACGTCCGCCAGCGTGGACTTCAGCATACGAGAGAGGTGGTACTTGGAGCGCTTGCGTGAGGTGAAGCACGCAGAGGTGAGGCCGGTGGCGCTGTCCAGCGTCGCACACACCGACTGCAGCTGCTCCACCAGCTCCTTCGTCGGGGCGAGCAGAATCATCCGTGGGCGGCGCTCCCGCAGAGCAATTTTGTACACGTCGCGGTCCTTCATCATGTTCTGGTAGAGCGGCAGCAGAAAGGCGAGCGTTTTGCCTTCTCCATGCGGTGCGGCAATGACGGTGTTTTTGCGCTGTAGAACCGCCTCCATCGCCGTCTGCTGGATCGGCGACGGCGTCGAGACGCCCATCTTCTCGAGTGCCGTCAGCAGCGCCGGGTCAACGAGCATGTCGTCGAAGTTATCGATGGTTTTCATCTTTACCGGCTTCGCCAGGAGCGGGGAGTGCTGCGCGCGGGAGGGGGAGAGGCTTTGCAGGACGAGGTGACTCGCAAGGTGATCGGTGCGTTCGCCGATGGACTGGCTGAAGGTGCCGCCGTAGGCCTTCAGCTGCCGCGGCACGATGAGGGTGCGCATCGGTGTGCAGAGGGCAAACGGCTGCTTCTTCAGCTCCCCCTTCGCAATGCTGCTGCTGCCGCTGCTGGTATTGCCGGTCGCCACACCCGCGGCACATCGGTGGTGAACCGAGTGACTGCTGTGACGCAGAAATGCGCTGCCCATCGACCTCAGCAACAGCGCCGCGGAAGGTGCTCGTGGAGGCACCAGTGGGGCCGCCGCCGCTGCTACGGTGCTGCTGCATCCATTACCTGTCGCGACACGCGAGATGAGACTGGCAAGGAGCAGACGAGCCTCAGTCGCCTGCATGACACCACACACACACACACACACACACACAGATTAAGAAGATAAATAAATGCACACAGACACACACCTGCTGCTACAAACATGAAGAGGAAGAGCCGTTTTCGAGTAATTTGAGGAGGCACGAAATGCGTGAGGAAGTGAAGGTGAGACGATAGCAGTGATGATGAGAGGAAACTACTTTTCCCAAGAGGGCAGGCTGGCGTGCGCAGGATAACATCATCATTACATGAAAGCAACAACACCCTGCGCCGTTGTCACCATCATCGTCGTTGCTCCTGCATGGAGGAAAACCCAAAACGCAAAGTCAGAATAAGGAAAGAACACTTCTATGGCGCCCTTTCGAAGCTGTCTCACACCCGTTCCCTTTTTTTTTGTTTTAGCGCCAAGACGTCGATCCAGTTCATTTGCTTCGTTCCGCTGCTTTAGTTTTCCCTTACTTAGACGTATTATTCCTCAACCAGGTGAGAAGGTGGTAGAAGCCCCCCTCCCCTCCCCCCGAGCAAAAGGAAAGAAAAAAAGCGTAAGTGACTAAGTTGGCTGATTCTGTCCTCGTGGACGCTTTACGCTGGCACGCCTTCTCCCCCCCCCCCACCTTCGTATTTGCTCTGCTTGCGCATCAGAGCGCATCCAGGTACGGAAACGAACGCAGAACTACGACGACGCTCAAGCAGAACGCACCTCAACACACAAAAAAAGGCGATGTGTATATATTTAACCAAGAACTTTTTCCATCTTTGCTCTCTTAGAAATAATAAAGTGCCACATGCGCCGTGAAGTTCTTCGCCCTCATTCAATGTTACTTTTCCCCCCTCCGCTTAAAACCCTCACCACGTGGGCCGCTGCCTTCGTGCGAACTCGTGCGGCGCTGTCGCCGCGCCTGCCCTTCGCAAAAGGAAAGCGTAAAGAGAGAACACACACAAACAGCAACAACAGCGGGCGGAGTAGCTGTACCCTATTCCACCACCAGCGCCTTCTTCGCCAGGGCCATCGCGCCCTCGTACGTCTTCATGCCACCAATAAAGCCGGACACGTGCACAAAGACACCGCCGTCGATGCCCGCGGCGGTGCTGAGGTCGTCATCGCGGAGTCCGCGGAAGGGCAACGGCTTGCGGTTCTCAAAGCTGGTGCTGGTCTTCGGCACCGCCTGCACACGCCACCCTTTGCCATCGCTAAACACCACGTACAGCACTGCCCCAACGCAGTGCTGCTCCCCCTCCAGCTCCAACAGGTGATCCTTCCACGGACACATCTTGTCCTCGAAGACCACGATCTTGCCACTCGCATCGAAGGTGTGACGGGCCGCGAAGGCAGCCGCAACGATAGCACGCGCCGGCAGCCAGGAGAAGGCCAGGTACGTCAGGGCCTCGAAGAACTCCGTCGCCGCCATCTCCACCGCCACCGCAAAGGCAGCGTTCTCGGCGACCACGCTGCCGCTGTCCGGCTCGTTCCAGTAGGACTGCAGCTGGCCGATGCGCTGGGACAGGTTTGTGGACTGCTTGTAGTTCTGTCGCAGCTGCCCCACGGCGGGGTCCACCAGTCCCCAGCACTCCACACCGTTATCGATCCCGTCCACCTGCTCCACAAAGTTGGCGTAGAGGGCGTCCTCCAGCACATCCAGCTCCTGCTCCGTCATGGTCGTGCGAGTCGCGGACCAGTTCGTCATGGCCAGCACGGCAGCCCGCACAGGGGACGACGACTTCAAGGCGTCCTCGATGTACTGCTGAATGATGCGGCGGCCGTAGTGCTTGTACACCAGACCCGCCGAGGAGAGACGAGTCTGGTAGGTCCCCTTCGGGGTCGTCATGGTGCCGTGAAAACTGGCTTGGTGGTGGTCAAAGCGCAGCTTCTCCGCGTCGTACACGGCGCCGACATCCACCACGATGTCGCACGCGTCGATCTGCTTCGGGTCGCGGGTGCGCAGGACGGCGGCGTCGCGGTATTGCGGGAGCTGCCGCAGCAGCCCGCAGGCCATCGCCTCATCACAGTGAAAGCTGCCATTGTGCGTGCAGATCACCGGTTTGGAGTTGCCGCTGCCGCTACTGGAGGGGCGATCCGCGAGGTTCGCCAGCACGGTGAGGCCGTTCAGGTGGGTGGAGACGTACTCGCTCACAAACTTGCGCGCGCTCATCTCTGCGTGTGTGTGTGCGGGCGTGTCTGGGGAAGGGGGGGGGGGTAACGGTGGAAGAGAAACTGGGCGACGTAAAACTATTGCGTACGGCGTATAGCGGTCGATAAGGCAAAGAAAGAAAAATAAACGACATATTTGTAGTAGTGGGAGATGAAAGCGAAGGAGGACCGATGAAATTAAAAAAGGAAAAAAAAACGCACACACACGCGCGCGGGTGATCCTGTTGTAGGCGTGCCGAGTGCCACTGACCCGTGTCATGTGACCATGCGCAACGACAACAACGCCCTTCTGTGAAGGCGAAAAGAAGAAGAAGCAGTCCGTCAATTTCGCGCATGAGTCTCGCTATTTCCTTTTTTCCCCTTTCCTTCTTTCTCTGGTGCCCGCTTTTGAGGTTGTAGGAGTAGTAGGAGTGGCAACTTACATTACATCACCGCCAAGTTAGACAGCCCGGCCACAGATATATCTTCGAGGCGGGGGGGGGGGGGGAGGGACCTCCTTCGCGGAGAGAACAAAAAATTCCTCTCGACTCATGTAGTAAATGTACAGCACCGAAAAAGAATGGCTGAATAGAAGTTCCATTTTTGTCTTCTTCTTTCCTTGCCGTGCGTGTGCGTGCGTGTGTCTGTGTGTGCGAGGGATCACATAAACGTGGCCACCACCTGCGTCACGAGGTCCTCAACGGCTTCCTTGACGTTCTTCTCCGTGCTCGCGCTGGTCTCGTAGTAACCGGCGCAGCCGTGCGCTTTGGCCCACGCCCGGCCTTGCTCCTCCGTCACCACCCGCGTCTCTCGCGCAGCGCTGCCTGTCCCACCGACGACCGTGTCATCCGCCTTGTTCGCGCAGAGCACCACGATGGGCGCCTTGCCCTCGTTGTTCCCCACCGCCTTACCCGCCGCGGTGTTGCCCGTGACGGTCATCGGCGTGACGGACTGCCGCTTGCCGTCCGGTGCGGCATTCTTCTCCCGCGCCGCCAACCCTTCACAGTAGGTGCCGAGTTCGTCCCACCACGTCTGCAGGTTTTCAAAGCTGCGCGCATCGCGGACGTCGTAGAAGAGGAGAATCCCCTGCGCAGCGTCGTAGAACTCGTTTCGGATTTCGCGGTAGTCGTCATCGCCGGAGCCGTCCCAGAAGTTCACGCGTACCGCGGCAGGAATGCTGCTGCTGCTGCTGCTATTACTGCCGCCGCCCCCTGACGCTCCGGCGGAGCTGCCTGACCGGCGCTGCAGGACGGCGGCCTTGTTCACCTCCACCTTCTTCACACCGAAATCGATGCCAATGGTGGGGATGTACTTGGTCACGAAGCGGCCCTCGCAGTAGCGCTTGATGACGCAGCTCTTGCCCACGCCAACATCGCCGATGGCTAGCAGTTTGATGCGGGGAGAGTCGAGCGCCGCGGCGGGGGAGGAAAGTGGGCTCACTTCGGCAGTCATCGCGTTGTACATTCAAGCGGAAGAGAATGGCGACTGGCTTCCTAAGAAAACCAACTCCTTCTTCTTTCACAACACAAGGCAGTGCAGAGAGCATCCACGGTGAGACGAAAGAGGAGAAGGGGGAGGGGGGAGGAAGTAGAGAAAGGTAGGTGGTCAAATGGAAGACAAGAAGGAGGGAGGATAGCTGAAAGGCAGAAGGGGCTTGCAGGCTGCGCGATGTGCAGGACAGCCAGCCAAACAAGCCCTCAACGCGGCCTCCGAAAACATTTCCGATCACGCTTCACACGCCACCAATCCTTGCTTCATCAGCATTAACGCAAGAGTCCATGTGCGTATATCTGTTGCTGCTGATAGTACTTGTTCAAAAATATCCGAGAGGGACACATGTGTGAGGAAAGAAGAGACGTAAACAAACAAAAAAGAAATAAATGAACTAAGGGATTTATTGTTTTTGAAGGTTCGCAGCTCCTCAGAGCAACAATGAGGAGTGTGCGCAGACACCAGCAGCGTGCTCGCAGCGGCTGGAGAAGAAGAAGTGGAAGGAAGGGGGGGGGGGGGTAGAGAAGAGGC
>NW_015438372.1:386192-405159 GCF_001293395.1 Leptomonas pyrrhocoris
ACAATCCTTTAAAACGGCTAAAGGCCCCCCCTCCTCTCTTGCTGTGCTTCTTGCTAACCCAACTTTAGAAAGAAATATATATATATGAATATAACACGAAGCGAAGCCTACAGCTTTTGATACTGCAGATGTACCGCAAGAAGAAGAAACAGACGAAAATAGGTAAGAGGAGGATGCACAAACACCATTGTGCCTGAGGCACAACAACAGCGGTGACTCCCCCGCAAAGAACAACAACAGAAGTGCTCACCCGCTGTACATCGAAAGCAGACACACACCCACGTCAGCAGCCTGAATTCCAACACAAAAATCACAAATCAACACCTACGCAATACGCACATGTTCGTTGTCGCGGAGCAGGGGCGAGGAAAAGAATCCCCTCACCTTTTTCTCTGGTCCCGCTTCAGGCTCGTATCTTTCCATTTGAGGCCTCGTAGCGTTCGACGAAGCCATCGTCCGTCGGCTTGCCCAGCCCTAACTCCCGCGCCCGCCAGCGCTCCCGCTCAATGTCCTTCTCAATGGACGTGTGCCGGCGGGTGCGCTCCCTCTCCTCACTCCAGTAAATCGCGACGTAGATGCCCAGTGCGGTGAGGGCGCTGCAGATGACGAGTCGCTTGTCACGTGCCCGCTTGAAGCCGACCATCTCCTGCACCGTGACGTCGGAGCCGGTGTACCGCTTTACGTAGGAGTTCATCTTCTCTTTCCGTTTAATAAAATTCTCTACAGATTTAATTGCGTCTGTGTGTGTGTGTGTGTGTGCGTGCGTGTATGCGAATGGGTGAAGGTGTTATCAAATGCACACCCCCTTCGTTTGCTGCTTTGATGCACTGCTGTGTAGGGGCCTCCAAGCGAGTCACGTGGTGGCAGTGCGGCGAGCGAGAAGGGAAGGAGAGGGGAATAATTGTTTATGTTTGTAGGATGAGATGGAGAAGGGGGAGAGATAAAAGTTAGTAGAAAGAAACGAGGTAGAAGAATGGCGTTTTGGTTTTTCCTCTCCATTAACTTCTATGTTCAGCACAGGGATAAACCACGACCCTCACGATCACTCGGGGTCATTTACAACAACATTAGTTTTCGAAAGACAGCAACATATCATATTGATTGATTTATTAGTATCTTTTTCACGTGGAACGGGAACCAAGACTAACGCAGTGGCAGACTTCAAAACAAGATTAGTCCGCCCTCAAAGCGGGGCGGAGTGGGCCTGGGTGGGCGGGAAAACGAACAGAAGAGAGAACAAGGCGGAAGTCGAAGACTGTCCGTGGAAAAGGAGAAGAAAATAGAAAGGAGTCCCCGAAGATGATATTCACTTAGATTCCATTCAAACCATACTTCACATTCAATCATTCCTTTCGCAAGCTCCCAGAAAAGAGGATAGAAGAAGAGAACAAAAACCTTTGTGCGCACGACACCAACTGAGGAAGAATATATCAGCACTCTGTTACCGCTGCTGTGCTTGACTTCGCCTTTTTAAACTATACACCGCCCTCTTCAGCAAATCAGCTTTTCGCGTAAAATTTCTCCTTCTCTTTGTCAGTACTCAAGAAAAGACAATTGTCCAAGGGAGGGACGAGGACAACGCCGTCCGAAAGTTTAGCTTCCAAAGCGAGAAGTCCTGACGGAGAGAGACGCACCGCCTGTCACAGTGCAGGGCGGCGACGGTGCGACGACGCGTCATCGCCCATGCACCGCCACCACGACAAACGACAGCAACAACAAACAAAACAAAGCAAAAAGTGTACATACGCACGCGTTGTTTTAAACCCCCGAGGGAAAACGACGCGGTGCCGCAAACGTTAAACAATGGTTAAATACCAAGAAGAATAAAGAGCCACACCTCATTCCTAAAGTACATCAATTCCTTATCTTCTCCTTCTACCTTTCCTTCCCTTCCTCTTCGAAAAACCAACGCCAACAGATGATGAGGCAAAGGCTTCGGGCCAAATACACACACACTGGAATAATAATAATAATAAAGGGGACGAATAACAACACCGCGTCACAGCCAAACATCTATGCGTTTCCCAGAATGATACGGCTCGATCTTCTCCGGAGAGTTGCTCGTGGCGGTCGCGTTGTCGCACGGAATTGTCGTGTAGTTGAAGTCCTCCGCAAACTCCCTTCGCCGCTCGCACGACTCCTGCATCGTGCCATTGGGATGCACGTTGTGGCCGTAGATGGAGGCCTGCAGCTCCGCCGCACCCCACCGCTCCACCGGGAAGTACGCCTCGCGCGACGGCAGCACCGGCTTCGCGTTGTCGGTTCCTGCGTCGGCCAGCGCGGCCCAGGGGTAGTAGCTGTGCCGCAGCGCGTTGCTCGCCTCCTGACTCACGGGAGCAGGGGTGAGAGGCAGCGGCATCACCTCCTCGCCAAAACCATTCGCCGCCCCTGACGCGGACACCGCCCCCGTCGCACCATATCGGTCTTCGAAGTACTCCGGTATGTACGTGGTTGGGATGTCGTGTGCAAACGAACCCATGTGGTCTGCCGAGTCGTGGCAGTACATCTGCGGGGCGGTGCGGAAGGGTAAGGGCGCGACGGAGGCAGGTCCCGGCCCACAGGCGGTGACCGCTGGTGCGGAGCCGGCCGTCGACGACGCGACGGCCGAGTTCGCCGCCGGGGCGGCCAAGATACCCGCCGTCGCACGCGAGCGGTGTGCTTCGTTGCGGTAGGCAAGACTGAGCTGCACGTACGCGTCCTCCGTGTACAGCGCCGCCTGCCGCAGTTCACTCTCCTTCGACAGCGCCGCTGCCGTCCGCGCGGCTGGCGGACCTGCTGCGCGCGACGACACAGGCACGGAAGACAGCGGATACCCTGTCGTGCTGTTGCCCATCGTCATCGTCATTGTCATCGCAGCGGCACCAGCAGACGCGCCTGTAAGGCTCTTCGTCCACGTTTTATGCATGTCTTCTTTCGCCCGCGCCTTGTGCTGCTGCTCCGCGTACGCCACGGAAGCACCCAGGTTGATCAGCCGCTGCTGGTTTTTAAGGAACTGCGTGCTGCGGTCTTGGAAATCAGTCATTTCATCGTCTTCCTTTAGCGCTTTACGCATCTGCTGACGCTCCTCCTTGCGGCGTTGCAGCTCGCGCTTGCTCTGCGCCTCTGCCACCTCGCGACGGTGCTGTTCCTCTGCCTTTGCGGCCTCGTGCAGGGAGAGGGCGCGCTGCCGCTTCTCGGCCCGCTCGCGCTGCACGGCGGCTGACCAATCCGCCGCGTCGCGCATGTCGGCGTACGCGCTGACGTTGTGCACCAGCACTGGTGGGTGCAGCAGCGAGGACGCGGTGGAGAGCGCGTGGGGCTGCGGAGACGGTGGATTGGCGGCGGGGGCGCCATTCCTGTCGGAGGCCCCGCCATTCGAGGGGTGATCCGACGAGAGAAGTTGGTGGTGGTGGTCGGGGGGCAGAGGCGTGTCATCCTGATCCGAGTGCGGTGCGTTGCGATGTTGCAGCTCAATAGGAGCACGGATGACGTGTGCGGGCGGGGCGGGGCCGACGCCGGGTCCACCTTCCGCCCCGTCGGTTTTAAGCTAAACGAGTACATGAGTGGTGCACGCGGGACAGGTATGTGTATGTGTGTGTGTGTGTATCAACACCGGAATCGACGGGGAGCTCAAGTCTACGTATACGGCCCAGCAGAGGTCCACAAAAGGCGTACAAGCCCTTTCATGGCGTCGGCAGCGAAGTGAAGACACGGCGACGACGCAGGACCCAACCATCACAAAAAAATAATAATTAATAAACACAGGCAGACAGCAGAAGATGAAAGTTTGATGACGCACCAACCACAGAAAGAAAGGGACCGGCAACGGACCCCACAAACAACGAGGAGAACAAGCTGTGATGCGCCTGTTCACGTACATTTACGCTCTGCAGGGCACACACTTGCGGAAAACACAAGCAGGCAGGAGGCCTTCGCTCTCGCACACGAAGCACGCAGGTGGTGCACCAAAGACTTCACCTGCTTGTTCCACTCCTGCGTGCTTCGGTCACGCTGTTCTCCCCGTCGCTCTCCTACAAACAACAGACGAACACGTTACGCAAACAGCGGACCACAATCCGGCCGCGGTGTACTCCACGAATACGAAGTTGATTCCGCTAGTTCTATTTTAAAAGCTTATATATCAATGCTTCCCTGAATGGTCCTCTTCTCTAATGAATCGATGAGTGAAGTGCAGAGAAAAAAATAGTTCATAGACACACGCATACACGCACATACAATGAAAGAGAGCGAATACATTTAGCGTGAAGTGATCATTAACACGAATACCCGATGACGTAAGTAGGTGTATGCATGCCGGGGAGAGAGAGAGAGAGAGAGAAGGGGGCCGCTCCCTGCACTCCCGCAAAAAAAAAAAAGGGGTCTGTGTGCTGCCATACGCATCTGACAAGAGGGTTTTTTTCTCCTTTACTCTAGGGTGCTAAAAGCAAAGGCAAAAAAGAGGACAAAGGAGAGTCTGTAGACTGAAAACAGCAATAACAGCTAAAAGAAGATGGCGAGCGGCACATCGGATGACACGGAACCCACGGAGAAAGGAAAATAATCGTAGTCATCCTCATTAGCGCTCGATGGATTTTTTTCTTCACACAGCTGAACTCAGGATAATAATGATAAACAAAGAGAAAGAAGAATACCTTCACGAGTCGGCGAAAGATCCGCTCCTGTGCATCGTTGCACTTACTCACTTTCTCGAGGCCTTCTTGTTCGGCTTACCTTTCGGCGCGGCGGGCTTCGTGCGCGTCGAGCCGCTCCTGCGTGGCTTCGACACGGGCGTCTTCTTCTTTCGCGTCTGTGTCTGCGCAGGGGCCTTCACCGGTCGCATGTGTTTTTGCGGAGCAGCTGCGGGTTTGCGTTGGGCCGCCGTTCCCCGCTTTCCCGGTGCGCTCTCGCTCTTCCGCTGTCTCTTCTGCAGCTTTGACGGAGAAGGAGCTCCTTTGCCGCGTTCCGGTGACTTCGCCTTTGACTTTTGCAGCACCGCCTTTGCAACTGGTGCTCTACGCGCCCTCGGCTTCATGCGCAGAGGAGCCTTTGCCTTTGCACTCTTGGAGGCCTTCACCGGTGTGGTGACTGCTGCATGCGATTTGCTGTGCTTGGTGTTGCTGACGGTGCTTCCTTTTTCCATTCTGCTGTGGCGCGCCAACGACGCTGCGGAGGTTTTTGACGCGGCCGCGGCGGCCGCCTTGCTCTTCTGCGCCGCACGACGTTGCCGGTGCAGTTTCGCACGTGCCGCCGTTATCGTCTTCTGGGAGGCACCACCACCTCTAGCCGCCGCCGCCGCCGCCTCTGCATCTGCCGTGGCTGTCATGCCCAACAGGTCACCCTCCGGCATCACACCCAGGTCTGCCTCGCTGAAGCCACCACCGCTTTCCTGCGTGTAGCTGACCATCGGGTCTGGCTTCAGCGCCTCCGCTGCCGCTGCTGCTGACAAGGTCGCACGTTTGCTCTTTTTCTTGGGGCTCGCTGCGAAGAGCACGTCACGCTCGCGCTGCGCCACGCCACGCCGGAAGTTCTGCAGCTCGGTGTCGTTCGTGCGGCGCACCTTCGCCAAATCTCGCTCCGCCTTGAGGCGCTGCAGGGACGCATTTAGCAGCGCCTCTTCTGCCTGTAGCTGCTGCACACGCTGACTGTGCAGGAGGGCGGTGGCGGGGGAGCTGACAGACTGCAGCACCTCTGCCGCTTGCGAGGCGGCGGCGGCTAGGCGAATGCGACGCGCCTTGGTAATCACCGGCCGACGTGGTGACGACGCAGACGAAGCGCGCGCGTGCTCGTGGGCCGCCGCGGCATCGGAAGTCGTGCAAGGGCGCGACGTGTGGGCCGGCGCGACAACGGCTGCGACCTCTGCCAGGTGCCGAGGACCGAAGCCGCCGGTGAAGCCAACATAGCCCTTACCGGTGCTGTGGCGGCTGTCGTCGTGCAGGTTGGACACGACGAGCGCATTGCTGCTGCTCCGGTGGGCGGCGTCCGCCAACCACGACGACGATGCTTCCTCCCTGCCGGCGTGGCTGTGGTGGTGGAAGTGCTGATCCTGAAGAGCGCTGGACAGCGCGGCCGCTGCATCACCGGAAGAGGCGTCGACATCGCTGGTTTGATGATGTGCCGAAAAGGCCGCTGCGCCGACCTCGCTCGCACCTGCCGCTGCTGCGGCAGTTGTGGAGAAGAGCGAGGCAGAGCGCAGAACACTCGAACTTTGGAAGAGCGAGCGAAGCATGACGTATTGCGGCGCTCGTGTGTTTGTTTGTGGAAAGAAAAGGCAATCAATCTGGCGTATCTGAGTGCGGGGGGAGGGGGCTTCTGCTGGAAGGAGAGGCGATTCTCACTTTCTTTAAACAAACAACAACAAAGGTGCAAAGAACTCAAAGAAGAAAATACAAAGAAAGAGAACAAAAAGTAGACGGAAGCGCAAAGGCCGAAGTTGAGAAACTTCTAGAAAGGGCGGAGGGCCCACGAGAGAGAGAGAGAGAGAAACGAAGGGTTATAGTGGTACAATAACAAAGTGCTGAAAAGGAAAAACACACAAGCCAGGGATAATCGTCAAGGACAACGCGCAGAGGAGGAGGAGCGAAAACAATAGGCGGTGCCGATACAACTCGGGCGAGCTTTCCCCCCTGATGAAATCGCGACCCCCGGATAAAAAAAAAAATAGCAGAACGCGAAAGAAGAAGAAGAGAATCTGCGCTGTACACGGCGGAGGAGCGCAGAAAGATCTGCTCAGAGAAAGAAAAGCCCAAAGAGTGGAAGTAGAAGAGCAGGCAGGGAAAAGAAACGTCTAACGGGTGGTGAAACGAAAACAAACAATAAAGTATCAGAGCTCTAGAAGAAGAAGTACAAGGGGGAAAAAATGGTGAAGAGGGCGAAAGGAAAAATAATAAACTTCTGTACAAGGTGAATTATACAAAAAATATATAAGAGAACAATAAGACGGAGGTGGGCGCCGTCGCGTAAAGGCGCTTACGACGATTAATGTTGTTTCTTTCTTTTCTTTTCTCTGAAACAAAAGGAGACAGTGCGAGAGAAGAATTGTTCGTTACTTCCACGAACACAGAGATATTTTTCCTTACTACTCCACAAAACGTGTAGATGCTTTGATGAGGAGGTCGTGATTGGCGAAGTGTTTAAAGCGGCGGAGAAAGGTCAGCCGCCATTTTTTTTTTGGTAGGATGTATGTGCCGTACAGTAGACAGAGGGGAGTCGGTGAAGAGATCCGCAGAGCGAGAAGGCGAGAGGCGTTGGGCGATACATATATTCGTTGACGTTGAAGCACAGGCGCGGAGGATCACAGAGAGCGCGCGCGCGCGAGAGGACTTCTCTCTCCTCACGGCAACGTTGGTCAGAGAGCCAGTCGCCATTGAAATTAAACCGAGGGAGTTCTTCTTCTTTAGAGTTGTCCGGGAAGAAGAACGCCCCGGCAGCAGGCGAGTTTTCCGCCCTTCCGACGGTTGCATGGCGCTGCTTCAATAAGTGTTGATGTTCATTTCCCTTTCCTCTTTTGAGTTGTTGATCTTCGACACGTTCGCCAACGTGGCGGCGGCTAAACAGAGGCGTGCACTCTTCTTTTCATATATATTACTGCCTTCTCGTCCGGGGAGAGAGAGAGAGGGCGGGAGAGAAAAAAAAAAAGGGAGAGCAGGCTGCGGTGCTTTTGCGTCTGGGCTGCCAAGACGACTAATAATGACCGCAATACTCGTAAAAGAGATTTGCAATGATTAGTTTTCGTAGGTGGAAGTAACGGAGACGGCACCGCTATTCATCCAGTAAAGGAACAAAACGAACAAAAGAAACCACAGAAAACTACGAGAAGGGCGATACGCACCCCACGCACACCGCGCGCACCGCCGCTCACAGACAATAACAACAATAATAAAATATAATCGACAGCGCTTACAACAAGACGAAACGCACACACGCGGATGGAGGGAGGAGGGAGGGAGGGAGAAAGTGTCAACAGACCAACCAACAACCAACAAACAATAGTTAATACGCATGAAAACTTTCCTATTTGCAGTGCCCTCAGGCAGACGGCCTCGCCGCTTCAGCTCCCCCCCTCCTCTTCCTCTTCGTCTCCCATCCCCTGCTGCTCCTGCTTCTGACGCAGCGCCTCGTAACGAGCCAGCAGCTGCGCGTACTCTTCCTTCAGCTCCCGCTTCAGGTGCACATAGGGGACACGGTGACTGGACTGACGAGCCGCCCGCATGGCGAAGCCGGCGTTCTGCCACGGATAGAACAGTTGGATGTACATGTTCGACGCCATGGTGATCACCACCAGCACCCCACAGGCGAAGAACAGCATCAACCAGAACTTGCCGGAGGTGCCGTACAGCTCGTTCGCCATCTTCACACACCAGTTGCTGCCTGCTAAGTTGTTCATGGCGGAGTAGATGAGCTCGATGACCGGGACGGCGATGATCTCCAGCGAGATGGCGAGGGCGAAGAGAATCATGTAGTACGAGACGAGCGTGCCAGCCCGGAAGTCGGCCACAAGGACCAGCATGGTGAAGAAGGTCATGCCATAGTCCTCGAG
Organism: Leptomonas pyrrhocoris; assembly: GCF_001293395.1. Taxonomy (NCBI): domain Eukaryota; phylum Euglenozoa; class Kinetoplastea; order Trypanosomatida; family Trypanosomatidae; genus Leptomonas; species Leptomonas pyrrhocoris. Next base: position 394,708 of record NW_015438372.1, read on the forward strand.
GGCGGGGGACATGTGTGGGTAGAGGTTGTCCTGAACCCCCACCGTGTACATGAGCACAAAAAAGAAGGCAAGCCCTTCGATCATGCCATCGAAGAGCCACTTCGCGATGTAGGGGAAGGAAAAGTACATGAACTCGCGTGACAGCGGTGGGTACAGCGTCGGGAGCGACTCTGCCAGTTCATCCTCGACGTCCTTGTCCAGAATACCAATCATGAGGGGCTGCAGGGAGCAGAAGAAGATGCTGAACATCGCCAGCAGCCACGAGTCCATCAGGGAGATTCCAGAGTAGCACGAGTAGAACTGATAGGCGATCATGCCCACCGTCACAATGACGTTCTTGTATAGCGAGTAGACGATGCAGTGCGCCTCACGAAGGACGGAGAAGCGGCCGTGGACGAAGAGGAGCCGCTTCAGGAAGCGAAACTTAGGAATGGCGTAGTCGCTTGCCAGCTCCGCCTGCGACCCCTCCAGCCCCATGATGCCGACCCCAATACTGCTCTCCTGTATCATCGAGACATCGTTCGCGCCGTCGCCAATGGCGAGCGCCACGGCGTTCATGTTGCGCTTGAACATGCGCACGATTTTGGCTTTCTGCAGCGGCGTCATGCGGCAACACACCGCACTGCGGCAACGGCTGCCGAGTAAAAAGAAACGGTGCGCACGGGCGTTGTCGGCGAAGATGAAGTCGAGGGTTTTGCCGTCCACCACGACGACGACGGCGTGTGTGTTGAAGACCTCATCGCTGTCATCGCACTTCGCCTCGGCGGCCGCCAGCTGCGCCTCAATGCGGGCGACCTTGCGCGCTAGAAAAGCCTCGTCTGTTTGCAGAGCGTGCGCACTCGCAGCCGTGTTCGTCGTCGCCGCCGGGTCAGACTTGCGCAGGACACCGCCATCCGCCTCCCCGGCCGCGGTGCGCGCGCTCTGCGGACCAGGTGAGCGGGCACCGGACGATAGCAGGGGCAGCGGCTGCGTCGCGGAGCTCACCTCTATCGAGCCGGACGCGTTGTGGGTCGTAGTGTTAAAGGGGGGAGAGGCCAGCGCTGACATGCGGGAGTTCGAAACGGAGACGCCTTCTTCCTCCTCGCTGCTCTCACCCCCCTCCTCTTGCTCGCCGTTTGCCTTCTTCGCGCGAGCCTGCTCCTCGTACTGCTTCTGCTGCTTCAACAGCTTCTCCTCCTCCATGATGTCCGACACGTCTAGGTGGCAGACGTACTCGGCGTAGTCGGGGCTGACGAGGCCGCTCGTGTGCGCGATCGTCACGGCCGTCTCGCGCTTGTCGCCCGTCAACATCCACACCACAATGGACGCCTGAATGCAGAACTCCAGCGTCTGTGGAACCTCGTCCTGCAGCTTGTCCTCCACCGCGGTGGTGCCGACGATGTCGACGTCCTTTTCCAGCAGAGCGTAGGCCTGGTGCAGCCTGTCGTTGCGGTCGTGCATGGCGCACTGCGCCTCGTTGAAGAGGGGCAGCCACGCCAGGACTTCCTCCTCGTTGAGGTACCGCTGACCGAGCACCAAGGTGCGCAGCCCGAGCTGCGCCATCGCGTCCAGCTCCGCCAGCATCTTCTCCTTCACCCGCGCATTCGCCTTCTTCTGCATGTTGACAATCTCCATCATGCTGTTATCCGCACCCTTCACCAACAGAAGAAACTTGTGCGAGTCCGATGCGGCCGCGGCGCCTGTGCCGGCGGTGTTGCACAGGGCAGCGACTTCGCTAGGCGAGTTCTGCGACTGCTGTCGGATCGGCGGGTCGGGCGTGAAGACGTTCGAGCTGGTGGCGTGCTGGAGGGCGGCACCCGACTTATCCGGGCTCCGCAACGTACGCGGCGGCTGGGAGACGGGCTTCGGTTGCGGGGGCTGACCAGCGCCGTTGGAGGGCAGTAGCTCCGTCGAGAACGACGAGGACGTGGCGTACGGGAGGTGACGCGTGTCCGCCCTCTTCGGGTCATTCATCGAGGTCTCCAGCACGGACGCATCGGGCGTGAAGGGGGAGTGCGCCGCGTCGCGTGCGAGTGAGGTCGCGTTCGGGGAGGAGGAATGTTGCTGTAACGCAGCTTGAAAGCTCGCCGATGCGTTATTATTAGCGCTGCTCGTGTTCATGTTGCCACGGCAGTTGAACAGCAGCGAGGCCGCCTCGGCCGCCGCCTGCTCATCCGCAACGATGTTGTCTTGCGTCTTTCGGTGGTAGTGCGCGCTGGTGCCGGCGGCGGCCGACGTCGCGGCCCCCTCCGTGTCCAGATCCGGTCGCCGCTGCAGCAGGATGCTCATCAGCTTCCGCTGCGGCGTGAACTCGAGCTCGGCGATGATGTCGTAGCACATAAGCCGACCCAGCGCCTTCAGGTACATCTGCTTCGCGGTGCGCTCAAATAGAGAGAAGCCGTTCTCGCGAGCGGCGTTGACGAGGGCGATTTCATCGAGGGACTGACCTTCGTAGATCTTTGTGCGGTCAATGAACTGTTCGAGATCACCACCGCCACCACCACCAACGCCGACACCCGGTCCCGCCCCGCCGCCGTCCGCCGACGGCGAAGAGACGCCGTCGCGAAAGCCGCGGCTGCGCTCGCCAGCGAGGGAGTTCGGGCTGCCGCTGTTCACCGCCCGAGGCCGTTGGGGACCAAGGGCAGAGTTTTGACTGAAGTTCCGACTGTGCATGACGCGGCTGAGGTACCGGTTTTGGTACCAGCTCGCGCTGCTGGTGCGGCCATGCAGTTTGCTGATGGCGCGCGGACTGAGCGGGAAGTCGTCTGTGTGCTGCGCGGCCCGTTGCGGTGGCGGCGGTGGTGTAGGGGGGAAGGAGGTGCTGCTGCCACCGGCGCCGCTGCGTGCGTTGGCGGCACGCGCAGTAAGGGAGAGCGAGCTGGCCGCCGTCAGCGGTTCCTCCCTGCCGTTCCCACCCCCGGCGGAGGCGTCAGTGGTGGAGCGGTGGAAGGGCTCGAAGTCGTCCCGCGCCGGTCCAGCAGGGACGGCGTACGGGATCTCCACAAAGTTGGCGGCGGAGATGGTGGACAAGGAAAGCGTGTTGGCGATGGCTGAAAGGTGCGTGCCGGCCGCTTCTGCCGTGTCGTGGCCCGCCGCCTCACGGTGATGGTGCGCCTGCGCGCTCTTCTCGTGGTGTTCCTGCTGGGGAGACTTCTTCGCGACCTTCTCATCCTGTCCAGTCTGCCCCTCCTCCTCCTTCTCCTCGCGTGTGCGGTGGTGGTGGTGATGAGGCCGAGAAAGGCTCGCCGCATCTCCTGCCTCTCTGTTGTCTTTCTTCATGCGTTTGCGCGCCGCCTTCTCGGCCTTGCGCTGCGCTTTCCGCTCGCGTCGGCGCTGCTTCCGCTGCGCTTTCGTGAGCTTCGCTGCGGCATCGTCCTGAGCGTCACCGGGCACCTCCACGTCCTCTGCGGTGCGATTCAAGGACTCGTTGTCGACACTTTCCGAGGACACACTGCTCTGACCATGTATAGGAAAGCACACGACGGAGTGGCACAGGGCCAGGGCGCGCAGGTAGCGGAAGAGGGGATCGCGCTCCAGCACTGCCTCGCTCACCTTGCTCAGCCCGCCAGTACCGCCTGCACCACCGCCGCTTAAATTGCCGCCGGTCATGCTGAGGTACGCGCCATTGTAGCTGCCGAAGCCGCTGAAGGTACCGCTGCCCCACGCATAGGCGCTTCCGCTCGGCACCCCGTGGTGGTAGCTCTTCGAGGAGGACGGCAGCAGCAGACCCACGCTGCTGCCGCCGCGAGTGTGTGCCGGCACGACAGGCGTGCCGGCAGCTCTGACCGCCGGCATCGGCGAGCCAGATCCATAGTCGGCAAAAAGTGTAGGTACGTCGACGGAGTTGACGCGAGGGTGCTCCAGCTGCTGCTGCACGGCACCACCGCCACCACTGCCGCCAGCGCCGCTGCCGATGCTGATGCCGCTTGGACGCGTCAGCCCGGCCAATGAAGGAGGGGAGGCCCGTGCCATGGGTGGCGCCTTTATATTGGCGAGGGCGGGTGGCATGCGATAGGTGACGGAGGTCGGGACGGCACCACTCGAAGTCGGCTGCACCGCCCTTCCCTCACCGGCACTTACGGCTGCTGCTGCATTTGCTGTATCAGTTGCTGTTGCGCTGGGCGCTTCTCCGCCGTCGGCGGGAATGGTAGATTGATTTGCCCCCGCGGCCGCCGCCGTCAGCGAACGCTGTGGCGGCACCCCTCCACGGTCGTGGTGGTAGGTGTCTTCGCCGCCGGAGCTGCTCATGGAGAGGACGCGGCGTACCGGCCCCGCGCCGCTCCCGCTAGCATTCGGATTATACACGTTGCTGGTGGTGTTACTGGTGTTGTTGCCGCGGCTTCCACCGCTCCCCGCACGTCGCCTGAGCAGCGCACGACCGATGGCGCCGGGCTGCTCCGTCTCGCTATGCGTGTGTCCGTCCACCACGCCGCCCACGTACGTCATCAGGTTCTCCGTCAGCGTGCCTGTTTTGTCAGTGAAGATGTACCGCACGTGGCCTAGCTGCGAGTTCAGCTCCGACGTCTTTGGGCGCGCCTTCTTGATGGCGCCAGTGAACTCGTCGTACACGGCCATGCGCTTATCGGCGCCGATCATGAGCATCTGCATTGCCTTGTTGAACTCCAGGGTGACGTAGAGGGACATGGGAATGAGGTAACTGAGGAGGACGAAGTTCGTCAGGTAGCGCCACCAGAAGAGCGCGGCGTCCGAGTACCGATTGAGGCTCCACTGGATGTACCACGCCGCGAACTCCGTCTTGGCGCCCGATGGCCGACGCAGCAGGTGGTGCTTATTCCAAATCGCCAGCCCGCACAGCATGAACATCAGCAGCTGGTTCAGCACGAAGAGAAACACGTTAAGTTGGTTGAGACGCCGCGTCATGGTGGTGATCTTGTTCGGCTTCGGCCGCAGGTTTAGAAGCATCTTCGTGTGCCGCCCGGTGTACACGACGGCGCCGAGCACCCAGTCCGTATTGCGGATGACGCACCCACGCGGGATGAACTGGTCGATGCCGAGGGGGACCATCTCCCCCATCGGCATCCGCAGCTGCCCGAACCACGTCGAGAGGTCCGGCGTGGGCGCGCAGGACACGAGGACCACACCAAAGGCCGGCTGTTCCTGCTGTTCCGCCTCCGCCGAGTCGTTGACGATGCAGCTTTCTGCTGGTGTCACGCAGCCACTGACCATGGCCGAAGTCGGCACTGTCGCCAAGGCCGAGTTGGCAGCTCTGCTGCGTTCCAACGCACTCGGCGTGCGCTCCGCGATGAGGTTGCCGCCGCTGCTGCGCCTCCGCACGCTGCTTCTCTGGCGCAGGCTGCTGAGGAGGTGTCGGGGCTGCCCACCGGCGCCGTCCGCAACCATAGGCGCAGCCACCTCATCCACCCCGCTCGCTTCCGCATGGCGCAAGCGCGTGGAGGACAGAAGGTGGGAGTTGAGGCTGTTGGTGCGGCTGTGCGCCCGCTCGTACTGCGCCGAGAGTTCTCGCACGTGCTGCGGCATCGGGATAGTTCCTTCCTCCACCAACCGCTCGTCCAGCGTCATGTGGCGCTGGTGGCGCAAGTGGTCCAGCGTGTGGTCGGCGGAGAGGCCGAGGAGGGACACGCTGCCCTGGCCGAAGAACGGCTCCGACTCGGCGGGGATGGCAAGGTCGGTGCCGCTCGTGATTAGCGACAGCGCTGGTCGACGATAAGAGCTGCCGGACTGCTGCTGCCGTAACGAGTCAGAAAAGCGCCGATGTTGCAGATGCGGGACGTCCGTCTGGCCGGGAAGCGGACCATTACCCGCCTCGGCAGCCTCCCGCTCCTCCGGCTCCAGGTGCGGTGTGATGAAGACGTGCGAGTCTTCGCCGTCGCGGGTGCCCTTCTCCGGGCTACGGCTGAGCAGCCGTCGTCTCTCTTCTTCCGCCGCCGCCGCCGTCTTGGGTGGGCGCTGCGGCGTGGAGTGCCGCGCACACGTGTCACCCTCTGGCCCCGACCCGACCATGCTGCCCTGCGCATTCGCCGTGGCCGCCACCGCTTTGTCCGCCTCCTGCGATGGCGACGTCGCCACGTGCGCCGCGACCCCGCCGCAGGAGTCGACCGTGACCTTCGACAGCGGCTCCCCGCTGCCGCCGGCACTGCCGTTTGCCGGATCCTCGCCGTTCATCTTCGCAAAGACCGCCGCCGGGCTCGACGCCGGCACGCCGAGGGCGCGCTCGATGATGTCCTCCACCGTCCCCAACGCCTCCACCGTCTGCATCTTGGCGCGACGCGTCTTGGCGCTCGTCTCGCCGTCGAGGTTTGCCGTCTCGATGTAGGTGAGGCCGTCGGGAAGGGAGGTGTTGAGGAGCAGGCAGTCCGCCCGCACCTCCTCGCCGAGACGGAAGAGGACGACGTCGCCTGGGTAGACGTCGCAGCTGCGAATGGGCTGGAAGGTGACGTTCGGCTCCTGCGATGTGCTCGTGGCCGCATCCGTCGTCGCCGCCGTGGCGGCATCCGCCTGCGACGTGGCGGCGCTGTTCGCTTCGTCGTTTTGCGCTAGAGGCTTCAACAAGGCGGACCGAGCCGGCGCAGGAGGGACGACACCACCACCGTCGCCATCGCCTATCCGCCGCGGCGGAGCCGCAGGACTCGCCCGAGGGCTTTTGTCGAGCGAGGCCATCTCGGTCCCGCCGCCACCGCCCCGTGGATGCGTCTTATCAGCAGGAAAGAGGAAGCGCACGACACGCTTTCGTCCGTGACCGTTGCCCGACGCGTCCTCGGCGCCGTTGCTGCTGTGGCGCTCCTCACTGTCGCTCGTCATGATGTTCGTCGTGTTGTGCTTCGTCGCGGCCGTGTCGCCGCGCAGGAGCGGTTCGACGCTGCCCTCTGCGTGACCCGCCTCCGCGCCCGGCGGGGACGTGGCTGGCTTTGGCGATCGGTCTGCCTGCGATCCGCTACGAGCGGGGCGACCGGACCCTTCCGCTTGCACCGGCACCCGCAAGACGTGGACGATCATTTCATTGGCCTGCTGATCCGCCTTGCGGCGCTTCCAGTCCTCCCACAGGTCCTTGATAATCCCAGCGCCGAGCACGATGCAGAGCGGCACGACGCTGCTGAAGGGGTTAATAGGACTTGCACCAGGCACCAGCGTGATGACCATAACCAGCAGGAAGTAAAAGTTCGAGATTTTATAAAACTGGTATAGCAGACTTAGCGGCAGGCCCGAGGCCAGGGTGTACTTGGCTGTCCGAATTGAATTGTCAGGGAACTTGCGCTGGTGGTTGAGGTCGCTGCGGAGAAGGTCGACTTCGACGAAGCCCGGCTGCGACGACGAGCCGTTGTCGCTGCGGTCCGCCACGTAGTTGTTGTCGTCATCGTCATCGATGGCGTTGCCGTTGTTGCTCGTGCAGCCGAAGGTGTCGCTGGCGGTGGCGGTGAACGCCGCAAAGCCAGATTTAACCTTCCTCCACATGTGGATGGAAGTGGGGGGGGGGGGGTAGGGGAGGTGCGAGCTGCGCTGCTGACCGTTGGGTAGATTTTGATCTCTCTCTCTCTCTATATATGTAGAAACAGAGTCCAAAGAACGAAAATGTGAAAGCTAAAAATAAGTCGGTGAATATGCATATATATATATAAATTTATATTAGACGGAGACGAGCACTTGTCAGGCTTGGTAAGATAAGAGAAATAACAAAAAGAGAAACACTCAGAACAGTCTGAACGCTTCAACACATTCAGACAGAAAGGGCAAACAACAAAAGGCCTCACCCACACGCGCACATGCGGAGGGAATATCAACAGCAGCAACAACAATAGCAATAAGTCACCGCCGTTACCCGTTGATGCGCCAAGGAAAGGGCAGAACCGCAGAGAGAGAGAGAGAGAGAGAACACAAGATAAGAAGAAAAAAGAAGCTCGAGCAACAGGCGAGACCGACGAAAAAAAGATGACTATCTAATTTCAGCTGCTCAAGGATAACAATCGTTGTTTTGCTTTCAAAAACAAACCCGAAACGAAAGAAGTGGGGGTTCGTGTGTGTGTGTGTGTGTGTGCTGTCGATCTTGTGAGGGGTATAGCTAGCAAAGACCGCGAAACACAGGAAAAAAGAAATCGCCAAACACAAACCAATAGTAGAAGGCCAGCAATAGTAATAGTATTAGTAAAAACACACGCACCCGTACACAAAAGGATTTAACGTTCACGCGCGTTAGTTTCACAAGTGACTTGCAGAGGAAAAAATGAGAAAAAAAAAAGGAAGGCTAGTGCACCTGCTGTCCCCTCTAAGAATAATAATAATAACAGTAATAAGGTGTGAAAGAAGAAGGTGGGTTTTATTCCACCTGTGCCGACGCCACACCCCGTGGGTTTTGCAGAAGACAAGGATGTCACAAGACAAGAGCGAGAGGGAGAGGGAGGGAGAGGGAGAGGAGGGAGAGGAACGAAAGGAGAAGCAGCAGCAGCAGCGGCAGATACGACAACAACAATGCGATGAGCACAACAGCCGCAACAGTAATTTACAAGCGAAGAAATCACACACACGCAGGGGAAAAACAGAGTTCGAGGAAGGAAGCTATTCTTTGAAAGCCACACAAACAAAACCCCCCCAAGCCCATTCAATCACCGGCACGTCGCGTTAAAAGAGAGAAAAACAAGCCCCCCCCAAAACGTCGACGAGGGCAGGAAGAGTATCACTAGCTCTTACACCGAAGAGGTTCGATGGGGATTACAAGAAGGGAACACTGCAGAAAACAAAAAAAGGCTTCTCTTGTTAAACACTCTCCCCACGAAATTAAAAGAAAAATAACAACAACAACAACACGACACAGAAGACGCGAATTAAATAAATAAATGAATACATATATGTATGTGAGTGTTGCGAGGGTTTAGAGCTCGTGTGAAATCGCTCACCGCGTCTTGAGTAGTAGTGGTCTCCCTCTCGCTGCCAATAAGGTGCATAAGATGAAAGAGGGAGGAGGGAAAACACACTCAAACAGAAAAAGGCCGAGAAGCGCTTTGGAAAAATAACAATAACAAAAAATGTGAAAGGCCGAGTTCCTTCTCAACTTCCACACCTTTGCAGTGCGTGGAGGAACAAGAGGAAGAAGAATCGTTCGTTAACGCGTGCGTCACGATCGGGAAGCGGTGCTACCGAATGGTAGAGGAGGAGAAAAAAGAAAGAGAAAACGCGGGGGTAAACCCCGAAGTACCGCGAAAAAACGCGTCCGGTTAAGTGAAACTACTTCCTCCCTCATTGAAACCAGGGAAATAAGTAAGTAAAGAGATGAGAAACCGAGAGGGGAACAGAAAGAGACGCTTTTTGTTTTTGTAAGTTACGAGAGAGAGAGTGTGCGTGTGCGCGTGTACCGAACTGGTTAAAGGAGAGGGGACCACACACCTCCCAACACTTGCCAGTTAAGGCAGCACCACAAGGAGGAGGCGCCGTCTACACAAACGACGACCATCCCCTCCATCCTATCCGACACACAGGAACTTGAAGCATCTGAGTCTCACCCACACGCCGAGGAGGTTGCATCGACGAAGCGTAGACGAAGGAAAGAAGAATTCCCTGCTGCGCTCAGGTCCTGCAACAATCGTCTGCAGGAAGGAGAAGAGGAGACTCCCCCCTCCTCCAAACGTTCATCTTGTTCCTTGTTAGATGTATAATGAAATGATCAAATGAAAAAAAACAACAACGAAATCAGGCTGAGCGCCAACGATGCAGCTGCCACATGATGCAACAAACCACCCCCCTCCTCACAAGTGCTGCTGCTGCTGTCTTCTTCTACCTTGCGTTTTCGTGAGACAACCTGTAGCACGAAAGGACAAAGGAAGAAGAAGACATACAGAGAGCGTGCGCGCTGCGAGAGAGGGGTGCGTGGCCGTTCGTCTACGTTGCTTAGCGCAGCTTCTTCTTCATGCGGAGGTTGGAGCAGTGACCGCACGCCTTCTTGCGGCAGTTCGTCGCACGCACCGGCAGGCGGGCGTAGCAGCGGCGGCACACCTTCTTCTCCCAGTTGTACTTCTTCGCCAGGGCGACCAGAGTTGGCTCCATGATGCCACCGCGCAGGCGCAGCACGAGGTGCAGCGTCGACTCCTTCTGGATGTTGTAGTCCGCGAGCGTGCGGCCCTCCTCCAGCTGCTTGCCGGCGAAGATCAGGCGCTGCTGGTCCGGCGGGATGCCCTCCTTGTCCTGGATCTTCGCCTTCACGTTCTCGATCGTGTCGCTAGCCTCGACCTCCAGCGCGATCGTCTTGCCCGTCAGCGTCTTCACGAAGATCTGCATGGCTGCGATGGTACGGGAAGAGAGAGAGAGTCAGAGGAAGAAAAGAAATATAATCCCACTAAGGCACGTCAACTGCACCCAAGAGGAAGAATGGAGAGGAAAGTAGCAGGTAACAGGTGCAAATGCACGAGACAGGCGCATTGCAAGGGAGATGGAAGGGGGGGGGGGGAGGTGAAGTTGCATGACATGACGGAGATGGATGTAAAAGGAAGCCGTTTTGTTTTGTTTTGT
>NW_015438372.1:405765-408390 GCF_001293395.1 Leptomonas pyrrhocoris
GGGGAGGGTGAAGTTGCATGACATGACGGAGATGGATGTAAAAGGAAGCCGTTTTGTTTTTGTTTTGTGACAGGGGAGAGGAAAGGGAATGGAGCAGAGGAGGAGACCATCCCCATCCTTTTCCCACTACGGCATCATCCATTCCCCCTCAACAACAGCACACACACACACACACACTGTGGTTCGAGTGCATTCACAACAAAATTTTACAAACAGCAAGAAGACAAAAAACTCTCACAAATTATTGTTATTATGAGTGTTTTTCTTTCCCTTTTCCTTGTACACGACACATCTATTTAGGTGTTTGTACGGAGCAACAGGCGAGCGCAGGCATCCACAACAGAACGCGCACATGAACAACGACAATACTAAGAATATCAACAACAACAACAGCAACAGATAGTTATTTCCATTTCTTCCTTCCTTTCCGCTTTCTCCCCATGGCAGCACCAACGAACACAAATCCGGGTGGAGGAATTACGGCAACGAGCGGATGAACACAAAATGGAGTCACGAAGCAACAGAGCTAATAGTATCACAAAGAAAGGGAAGATGAAGAAATGAAGAATCGAATTAGCGGAGACTAACAACAACGCACACACACACACACATACACGCACAAAACCGACAAGAACGGAACAACATCAACAGCAACAGCCACAAACAAACAAAAAACAAACAGGACCAGCAAGAGAAGATTCAACAGTCGTCCCTCAAGTTTGAAAAACAATAGAGAAAGGAATGAAGAAATAATAATAATAATAGTAAAAGGGATAGCGGGAGAAAGAGACAACTACATTAATCGTAGAGTTACAGCAGCGGCCGTTCAACGGGCGCGTCGCTGTTCTCTGTACTTCTACTCCATTCAAAAAAGAAAAGATTTTTTTCGAAACACCACCACCACCAAGAAAAATAATGAATGAATGAATGCACTACATCTTATTCAAGCGAATGGCTAACTCCGTAATCAGTTTATTGTAGTCTACGGTCTCCGAGTCTTCCGACACCTCGGCTAGCAGGAGCAGCTCATCCAGCTCCTCGGCGCTGCTGTGCTCGCCGACGGAGACGAACAGCTCCGTGAACTGCTTCTTCGTTACCGTTCCTGTGTTGTTCTTGTCAATGCTGTGAAACGCACTGCGCATCTCGTCCATTACCTGATCATCCATCTCCTTCGTCATGAGCATCATAAACTCGGAGAACTCCAGCCCCAGCGTCCGCTCGTCCTGGTGCACCACGCGCAACAGGTCGTTCACCTCCTCCTCGGTTACCCGCAGACCGGAGGCCTGGATGGCCTTCAAAAGATCCTTGTCGCTGATGATGTTCACCTTCTGTCCATTGGTGAGGATGCGGTAGCCTTCCTGCAACTCGGCGGACGCGCCGTGTGTCAGCTCTCCACGATAGATAGGACTGGAGAAGCCGGCCATAGCGGCGTTGCGCACCGTACCCGGGGCCTGCGTATGGGCTGCGCTAACGTTCTTGTTGGTGCTCATTACGATCTCCGTATTCCTTTTCGTTGTTGCTGTACTGGTAGGGCTACGCAGCACTAAAATGCTACTAATAATAAGAATAAACCACAGCACGTGAGTACGAGTGCGAATCTCTCGGTGACGGGGACGTGTAAGAGAGAGAGAGGGAGAGAGGGAGGGGGAGACGCAGCAACGAAGCAGCAGGTTCTTTGGCATCACCTCCCAAAAAAAAAAAGGGGGGATGTGTGAGGAGAACAAATACAAGGGAGAAAACAATATGTATATAACATCACGTACAGTGCGGCATAGTCATCACAGAGTGGGGGAGAAGACAGGAGAAGGGCAGCCCACTGGCAGGGTTTAGGGAGTGGCGCCGCCGTGACACTTGGGTGCCTTGTTCGCTTACCGCGTGTCACCTCGCGCCGACTTTCTGCACGACACGACATCAGAAGCCTGTCGTATTCTGCCGGTGATGCAGATGCATCCAACGGAATAGACAATAAAAATAAATAAAATTGCATTGTGAGGAGGCCAACTTTGACGTTCCCTCACTCTCTGCTATTTCTTTGTCCTTCCTCTTCACCCCCTCTCCCTCCTCCCCGCCAAAGGGCGGTGTAGAGCGCTGATTTTATACCTTTTTTCCCTTTTATAATGATTTCTTCCACATTCGCGTATTTTTTCCTGTTGTTTGTTGGAAGCCGTAAATATATAAACATAAATGTAGGATTCTTCTTCTCTGAGTGCGTGAGCTCTCTCCGGTGTTCATCGGGTTCCGCGTTCGTCACCGTTCAGACTGCGCTCCGTGCTCTGCCTGATTTGTTCTATTTACTATTCATTTTTGCCCCCTTTTTAACGTGTTGTTTTGTGCGGTGTTCGGCAGTTGCTGCTGCTGCTGTTTGTTCTCTGCTGCAAGAGAGGGGGAGGTAGATACATACGCAGAAGAAGAAAAAAATAGGAGGGCGAAGAAACCACCCGAGAGAGGGAGAGGGAGAAGGCGAGGAGGTGCACCACCGCTGCCGCGACTCGCCGCCCTTTCCCACGCCGGAGCACACACGATGACAAATTGAGAGAAGGCGGACGAAGCTCGAGGACGTACGCATAGAAATAGCAAGCACCACAAAAACAGAGCCGGAGCGGAGAGGCGCGAGGCCCCCCCCCC
>NW_015438372.1:409022-421522 GCF_001293395.1 Leptomonas pyrrhocoris
CCCCCCCCCCCACCCCACACACACAGTAAGAGGAGCGAGGAGAAAATTACAGGAAAGGGAATGGTGGTATAAAACAGAAGGATACATCTCGAACACCGCTGCGAAGCACAGAAGCGAAAAATAATATAAAGAAAAAAGAGAGAAACGAAGGAGAATACAAAGATGGCGACAACGACGAAGACGAATCAACGCGGCGCGTATATACTAAACACACGTACAAAGGCACCGGGGGGGGGGGGGAAATGGCTGTGCGGTGTTGAGCATAACGCTTCGTACTTGAAGTGACTTCAACTGTGCTAGAGGACGAGCGAGCGAGAGAGAAAGAGAGGGACGCAACGCCATCCATCCATCTTCACCACAGTCTTGAAAGAAAAAGCATCGGTAGAATCAAACTTGCAAATATTAATAATAATTAAAATAGTACTTCAGAGGAGGAGTGTTGATGTGCGTGGAATGCAAAGCTCCACCGTCCTCCCGTTTTCCTCTATTTGCTTCTCTCGACCGCGATGGCCGTCAATGCAATCCTTTCGAGGCACACACCTGTAGAAAGCGACACAGCGGCTTTAATGAAGTACGTCTGCAGTTTGAAACCCATTCCACTTCGTCACACTCCTTCAACGCCTCTCTCCTCGTGCGCGCTTACTTGGCAAGGTGCCTTTGGGCTCGTCCTACTTGCTCATCATCATCTTCACGAACTCCTCGTAGTTGATCTGCCCGTCGCCGTCCACGTCGGCCTCGCGGATCATCTCGTCCACCTCCTCGTCCGTCAGCTTCTCGCCGAGGTTGGTCATGACGTGGCGCAGCTCCGCGGCGGAGATGAAGCCGTTGCCGTCCTTGTCGAACACGCGGAACGCCTCCTTGATCTCCTCCTCCGAGTCGGAGTCCTGCATCTTGCGCGCCATCAGCGTCAGGAACTCGGGGAAGTCGATCGTGCCGCTACCGTCCTGATCCACCTCGTTGATCATGTCCTGCAGCTCCGCCTCGGTCGGGTTCTGGCCGAGGGAGCGCATGACGGTGCCGAGCTCCTTGGTGGTGATGGTGCCATCGCCGTCCTTGTCGAAGAGGGAGAAGGCCTCCTTGAACTCGGAGATCTGCTCGTTGGACAGTTGATCCGCCATGATTAAAGAGAAGACTGTTGTGAAAAGGGGAGATCAACAGAAGAAGACGAGAGATGCGTGAGCGAGTGGAAATCGTATCGCGTGAGAAAGCTGATGAAAGAAAAAAGAAAAATGATGATGAAGGCGTATGTGTGTTTTCCCGAGACGGTAAAGATTTGTTTGTAGAGGATCAGCAGATAAGACAAGAGAGGTTGAGCAAAAGGGGCGGAGGAGAAACAGAGGATGTTCGTTGTTTTGATATTCTTGTTTTGTTTAGGCGCGCGTGAGACGAGAGATGCGTGAGGAGAACACATGTGCGCTGCTCGCTTTGCGTCGTCACGGATTCCCCGATGCTGACGCACGGAGGCATTCGAAGAAAGGGGGAAGGAGAGGGAGAGGGAGAAGAAAACGAGACACCTCTCTTATTCCTACTCGACGGCACAGCAACGTGATCGCTTTTTCTTCTTCTTCCTAATGCGCTCGTTGTGACTGTCGCTGCTCACGTGAGTACGCGTCACCCTCCGATGAACCTCATTCATGCATTTCACTTTTAAAGATGTTTATTGGGTTGTTTCTTTCCTATTTTACAGCACTCCTTTTTTTCGATAGCGCGTTGCGGCACCACACACGAGAAACTATCTTCGTTCTTCTTCTTGCGCCTCCTCTGCTTCTACGCACCTGACGTAGCACGTTGAGTCTGCCTTGATGCGGCACGTACGGAGGCGGTGACCGGCCCCCCGCGGAACAGTTGTGGTGGTGGTGACGGAGGAGAAGAAGAGCGGAAGAAGAGGAAGAAGAAAGGCGCAGACCTTTACCGACAACGGCTGTGACGCTACTTTTATCCTTTTCTTTTTGGGTAAACATTGAGGAAAACAAAAATATCGTGGGAAGAAACATCAGTACAGATTAGGAAAAGAAGGCAAATACATCGGGAGTGGAAGCGTGTGGAGGGGAGAGGGAGGGGAGGGCCGCCTCTCCTCCTGGAGTTCGTCTATTGAGGGGGGGGGGAGCAAAACAGAAGAAGAACGAGAAAACTCTGAAAGAAAAAGAGAAAGAAGATGCGGCTACTCAAACAGATAAACAGAACGACCAGAGGAAAAAAGAAAAAAATAGAATCCTGGCCTTCGCAGAGCAGCCGCCGTTGAGTACGCAAGAGACGGGTGCTGGAACAATTGCGGATAGGCAGAGAGGTTGCAAGGCGAAAGTGCCGTTCTTCTCCTTCTCTGTCCTTGTCTTGTCTCACGGGAAAGCTTCTGCCCGGTCCCTTCGCCTTCTCACTCTTCCTCTCCCTCTCACGCGAAGTTCTCACGGGAGGCGGATAACACAGATCAATTTTTTCTTCCTTAGCCCCCGCACCTTTTTCTTTTCTTTTTGAGCTCTGCTGCGTTCGAGGACCCCCCAAAGCGATCCAACTGGCGCGTCACGGGAGCTCGTCCTACTTGCTCATCATCATCTTCACGAACTCCTCGTAGTTGATCTGCCCGTCGCCGTCCACGTCGGCCTCGCGGATCATCTCGTCCACCTCCTCGTCCGTCAGCTTCTCGCCGAGGTTGGTCATGACGTGGCGCAGCTCCGCGGCGGAGATGAAGCCGTTGCCGTCCTTGTCGAACACGCGGAACGCCTCCTTGATCTCCTCCTCCGAGTCGGAGTCCTGCATCTTGCGCGCCATCAGCGTCAGGAACTCGGGGAAGTCGATCGTGCCGCTACCGTCCTGATCCACCTCGTTGATCATGTCCTGCAGCTCCGCCTCGGTCGGGTTCTGGCCGAGGGAGCGCATGACGGTGCCGAGCTCCTTGGTGGTGATGGTGCCATCGCCGTCCTTGTCGAAGAGGGAGAAGGCCTCCTTGAACTCGGAGATCTGCTCGTTGGACAGTTGATCCGCCATGATTCCTTTCCGGTGTGTGTAGAGGAGTGTGGGCGTAGGTGTGGAAGTGCGTAGGGTTAGGGGAAGAGAATTTCGCTCTGCGTGCTGTTCAATTCGATGGTAAACTGAGAAAGGAAGAAAGAAAGAAGGATAAGCGAAACTGTAAGATTTGTTCTACTTTTAGGCAGGGGAGAAGAGATGCACATGATGGCAATGCCGCCTCCACCGTCGTCGCACGCTGCAACGGGTGTTCGTCGTCGCACCGCACCGTGACAGCGATAAGGAAAGACGGCAGAAACGCACGGTGTTAGCTGCCAAAAACAACAACAACAACAACGGTAATAGCAACAATAAAGATACACCAGCCGACGTTGTTCTATCGTCGCCACTTTTCTTCTCCATTATTTCCACGTTGCCACGTATCCCCTCTTTTTCCGGTGTTCCTTTCCTCCCTACGCCGCAGAGTGTTCAAGCAGGTACAACGCACGAACAACGGCGGGAGTAATGCAAACGCGTAGGTGAAGGTCGAGCTTTAACAGAAAAGAGAGATTTTATTTCGCATTGATCGCACAGTGCATCACATATAAAACAATAGTAATAATCGCCAACGCTTTCGAGAGAAACCGCGCCCACACCACGCAGGAGCGGCACACTCCTTGTTATGTATGCATGTATATGTATCTTTATTCATCCTGTTCTTTCTTCGCCCCCACCCAACGCAACGCCACCACTCAACGGACCACCGCCTCTGCCGCGGTGATTCACATTCCTTCCTCTCTCTCTCTCCCGTCTTCTACTCAAATCAGCCACAACAGAAAAGTGCCGGCCCCAACCGCAAGCTTCAGAATCACAACAACACCAGAAACCAGGAAAACAGAAGGTACATCGCGCCAACTTGAAGGGAGGCAGCGCGTGCAGCGGCTGCCCTGAAGTGTGCCATCACCTAACATGCTTAAAGCTTGAAGTCAATCGGCTTGACGTTCGCGCGGAGCTGCTCCACGATGGCGTTGGGGCTCGTCATCTTCAGTGCCTTCACAACGGATGGGTTCACCATGGCAGCGATCGCGCCCTCCGACAGGGCCGCCGCCGCCGGCTTGGACGGGTCGACGTGCGCCTTCGCCGCCTTCCTCTGATTCTTACGCGTGCTCCCACCTCCGCTGAGCCCTGCTCCTGCGGTGGTGGTGGTGGTGGTCGTCGCCGACGCCTCCCCACGCTCCGCCCGCTCCGTGAAGACCTGCAGCAGCTTTCCGGCCAACACGCCCTTCTTCGCGTTCCCCATGGCCAGCGGGACGTGATAGGCGTAGTCATTGACGACCATCATTGGCGCACACACGGCGACGACGTGACGGACGACGTCCGTCGGCGCGGGCTTCATGGTATAGTGCAGGAACGCGCGGTTCAGCTCTGCGGTCTGCTGCGCCACAACAGCGTCGCGGTCACTGCGTGTGGCGGCAGCGGTGCTGGTAGTGGGCGACGCCTCCCTCCGCGCCTGAGAAGCGCAGCCCTCTTCATCTCCGCCCCTGCCGGTTCCTGGTTCTTCTTCTTGTCGATTGAGATCGGACGGGCTCGCTGCGGCGGTGCTTGGATCCTCCTCCTTTTCAGAGTGTTCCGCCAAGTCATCCGCAGTCGACGACGACGACGGCGGTGACGGGGACTTGACCTGCGCACTGTTGCTACCGACCGGATCGCTTACTCCCGCACGGCGCTCCTCCTCGTCGTCGTCCGTAAAGTCCGACACGACCTCCACGTCCTCCTCCCTTCCCTCGTGAGGTGCCGCCTCCGCATCTTCACACTCCGTCACGGTGCGGTAGCGCAAGGTGCCGGCGTCGCGCGCCGCCTGGCGGCCTGCCTTCGCCAGCCGGCGCTT
Organism: Leptomonas pyrrhocoris; assembly: GCF_001293395.1. Taxonomy (NCBI): domain Eukaryota; phylum Euglenozoa; class Kinetoplastea; order Trypanosomatida; family Trypanosomatidae; genus Leptomonas; species Leptomonas pyrrhocoris. The sequence goes on from NW_015438372.1 coordinate 413,851, forward strand.
CTCCGCCTCCTCCTGCTGCCGCTGCGCCGCCAGCCGCTCCAGCTCCAGCAGCTGCACGCGTGAGAGTTGATTGCCGTTCACCTGCGCCCCCAAAACGCGGTCCTCCTCGTCTTGATCACCGTACTTGTCGTGGATCTTCTTCAGCTTCTTCTTTTGGTGCTTCGACAGCGTCTTGTCCTGCTGCTGCTGCTGCGGCGGCGGTGGTGATGGCCGTTGTGGGTTGATGGTCGTCGCAGTGGAGGAGGCGGCAGCGGCCCCCACCGACAACGCGCGCGCGTCGGCTTCGTCAGCGTGCATCACCGAGACACTCCCCGCTGCACTCCCGTGAAGTCCATCGCGATCCACGCGGGCGTTGCGTGCGTAACCGCCCTTCTTGCCCTTCGCCGCAGCGTTACCTCCGCTACCGTCGAAGCGGTTGGCGTGCCCGCCGTAGGTTTGCTGCTGCTTCCGCTGATCCGCGCGCAGCGCCTCGATGGTCGGCATGTCGGCTAACGCGGTGGCCGTGTCTGCAGGTATGACGTCGTTGGCGGACGTGTCGACGTCGGTGGCGTCTACCGCGGCTGCTTTGAACTGCGCCTTGGTGGGCAGCCGCGGCAACTCACGCTGTACTACTTCCTCTGCTGAGAGGGGAGTGCCGTGCGCTTCGTCCACGCTCTCCTGCGCTGCGTCCTCTCCCCCTTCTTCTTGATCTTTTCTCCCTTCCTCCGCGGAGTCGGCGGTGATCGCCGCCGCTGGCTGGTCCATCGTGCGGGCCACGTAAAAGAGAAGGGCACACCCCAGCGACATCGGCTGCGGCTGCAGGAAGTGCCGCTCCCCGCTGAAGACGTACGTGCCGGCGGCGCTGCCTCCCGTCACCTGCGAGGCGTAGATCCACCACGCCCCGGTGGTCTGCTTACTCTCCCAGGCTCCGCTCAAGGCCACACACCAGGCGCCCGCCTCACACAGACTGGCGGCTGCAATTGGTTGGGCCGCAGCAGCGGCGGCGGACGCAGAGGGCGTCACCCCACCCCCGCCGTGCCAGAGACGCGCCATGGGCCGCACCAAGCAGGGCAGCGAGCCGTCCACCTCGCACTGCACAAAGAAGTCGCCGAGCTGCTTCACGCGACGAAGCAGCAGCTCGGTCGACTCCACGTCCTTGCCACGCAGCACGAGATCGCCGGCGGAGGTGCGGAACCAGAAGAACTTTTCCCACCAGTTCCGCTGACGCTCCTTCACGATCACCTTTTTCTCCTTCTGCTCTGCCGCCTTGCGGGCGCCTTTGCGCGCGGCCCCGGCAGCCGCCTTGTCCGTCGCCGCCACCGTGCGCTCCAACTTCGATTTGTTCTGCTTCTGTCGCCCAAAGTAGTCCGTCGCGTTGGCGTGGGCCGTCTTCGACAGGGACACCTCCACCACCAGCGGCGGCACATCGCAGTCGTCCTCTTCGTCTTCCAGGGTGGCCTCCAGCAGCACGCTGATGGCGTTGCGCTCGAGGAACAGTTCATGAATCATGTAGGCAACGGGGTGCCCCTCCGCGTTACGCCGCTTCAGCAGACTGCGCAGCGCGTCCCACGAAATACCGGTGGCGAGGGCGCCGTTGATGAGCTGGATCGCCTCGTCCACCCGCTCCGCATTCAAAATCAGCTGCTCGCCTTTTTGCTGGCTTTTTGCGATGTCCCCTTCCAGACCGTGGATGCGGCGTGCGTGGTCGGCGGCAAACTTCTCCTCCTTTCCCTTCGCCGCGTTCTTTCGCTTGTCGTTCGAGGCGTCGATGCGCTCTGTTTCCGTGATGAGGAAGAAGTCATCGCACACGCGGCCGAAGCTGCGGCGGTAGAGGGACTCCACCCCCTCCAGCTTGTACTGGGCGAGCAGGATGGGCGTGAAGCTCTCGTACTGCTCCGCCACCGCCACCACCACCGCCACGCCCGCGTCGGCCGCCTGCGTTGGCTCTCCGGTCGAGGGCGCGGACGGAGGAGGGGCCGTCGGTGCCGCTGCTGCCTCTGTCGCGGTGGCACCACTGTCGTGCTTCGCTTTGCCTTTCACCGTCTTTTTAATCAGATACCCCCCCGCCGCAGTCAAGTCCATCTTCGCCAGGTCGTACGCCTCTAATAGGCCCGGCAGCACCGTGGTAAAGAGCGCGTCGGGCGTCTCTTTCCAGTTCCTTTGCTGCGCATTCGGCACCCCCGAAATGGTGAGCACGTGCTGCGCCAGATCGGGCCCGAAATGCTGAATGCCAGCCACGAGGCCCTGCAAGAGCGTGCGCTCGTTACCGCGGCTTAACCCAAGATCCCATTCCACCTTTAAAGCTCGCACCCGCTCCTCCTTCAGCCGGCGCTGCGCGGGGGTGAGGTCCGCAGCGGCAATGCGATCGACGTGGAGATGACCCGCTGCGTCAACGTGCGGCGTGCAGAGCATCACGTGTGGCTCCTCATCGGCCGTGGCCGTCGCACTGACGCTGGCGGACACCGTTGACGCGGCTGCGCTGACACTCCCTGCCGCCGCCGGAGCTGCGGCGAAGGGTGTCGTGACGGGGTAAGTCTCGTTCACGATTAAACTCAAGCCCCCATCATCGCGGTGCGTGCGGAGCAGCATCATCATCTTATACGAGTAGTCCGTCAGAATCACGTTCCCCTTGGAGAAGAGCTCGACGATGATGTGGAAGCACCCTTCCGTCGAGGCAACGCCGAAGCACAGGTCGATAGTGCGGTCGTGCTGGAGTTGCGTGATGCTGTCGAGCCGCCATGCGCGGATGTGCTTGCGCAGCTTCAGCACAAACTGCGACGGCACCTTCGGCTTCTCCCGTGCGAGCTCGGTCAGGTGAAAGCGAATTCCGTTCTCGAGGAGGACGCTGCGCTTGTTTTCGCCGTGGCCGAATTTGAAGAGGAACATTTTGTTTGAGATGTTGTAGATGTTCAGCAGACGCAGCCCGATGAGGTGGGCGCGCATCTCCTCCACCGTAGCCCGCACATCCAGGGCCGTCATGCGCTGCTTCACCATCGTCGATTCTTTACAGCCTGTGTATGCGTATGTGTATGTGCCGAAGGCAAGAACGCCACCACTGAGGATAACACCATGAACAGATTTTTGTAGGGGAAAAATATATATAATATACGTGCTCCTCGGTGACACACACACAGAGACGCAGCATCAACAGCAGCAGCAGTGAGGATATAAGTACCGGTATTGGGCCAGAAAAGAGAACGGTCGACGAGGTGGTCGAGGCCACGGGAGAGAAAGTGTGGAATGCGAAAGTAAGCGTGATGGCATTTTCACCCACACAAACATAGAGAGAAACAAAAGCGGGTCTTTCTCTTTCAGATGTCCGCTGCGCAGCATCAAATGTCCTTTCCCACCCCGCCCCTTATTGAAATCACACACACACACACATATACACGTGTGTATTGTATAGTACCGCATTCAGCTGTTGGAAAGCGGCGGCAAAGTGCTGATTTGGTGCGACAGTAGAAGAGAAAAGGGAAAAGTAAAAGGTCTCTTTCCACCTCAAAGAGCGAGAGAGCCCCTCCACCCCCAAAGCGCACCCTCTCCAGCCCTTCAACTTAGCCTTCTTCCCGTTCTCACCGTCTCCATTCTTCCTTCTGCCTCTTCTTTTTTGTAAAGCGGCTACACCGGCCACAGCTCACGCAGGCGGCTCATCAGCGCATCCACCTCGGCGATGGTCATGCCGATGGCACACGCCAGCACCAACATCGGGGCGGCCGGCACGCCTTCCTGGTGCATGCCATAGTTGTGAAAGACACAGCCAGCGATCGTCGTCGCCGTCGACGGCGCAGGCAGAACGACACGCGGCCCCGTCACGGCGCTGCGGAACAGCTGTGCCCCGAAGGCACGCGCCGCTGCCCAGTTGGGCGGTGGTGGGGCGTTGTCTTGACCTGCATGACCTTTCAACCCCTCCGCTTTGGCGGCCGATGACCGGCCAAAGAAGCGCATCGTCACGGCAACGCTGATGTCGTTGCGTGCCGCGCTCCCAGGCCGCCTCTCGGGCTTTGGCGTTGCTGCCGTTGTTGGGGCTGCGGTGGCACGAACTTCACCGTTTTTGTTCTTCTCGCTCGGCACCCCCGCCTCCACGTCAGCGCTGGTGTCTTCGTCTTCACCGTCATCGTCATCGTCATCGTCATCGTCGTCGTCGTCGACAAGCACCAACTCCCCTCTTTTGCGTGCAAAAACCCGCAGCTGCGCCACAAGACGGCGGCGGCACTGATAACGCGCCGTCCAAAGCGCCTGCATCCCCTGCCGACCCAAACTCAGCGCCGTGATACAAAGGTCGATGATCGGACTCGCACTGGCGCGACCGGCGTAGAGGGCTGCCGCGGCACGGCACCGCTCCACGCTGGCGGAGCACACCACCGCACCGCCGACCGGCACGAGGAAATTCTTATCCCCCGACTGCACAAAGTAGTCCACCCGGCCCAGTCGTTGCGCGGCATCGAGGCGGGTCATGATGCGGCGGCTCTGCACGCCGTACGCGTTGTTCACGACGTAGGGGATGCCCTGCGCCTTGCAGTACTGCGCGATGGCGACGGTGCTGTCCGGCAGGCGCGGGGCGAAGCAGCTCGTCGTGGAGAGGACACACACGACGTGGGCAGGGCCACCAACGGCGTCGACGGCGGCAGCAATGTCCTCCGCTGCACACTGCCAAAAGAGAGTGGAGGAGCACGACGAAGCGCATGCGGCGACGCTCGTCTCGGATGGGGCGGCGTCGTCTGTGCGACGATGGCGTGGCGATGGTGGTGCAGGTCGCAGCTGCACGGGAACGGGCGTCAGTCCCGCTGCGTCGATGCACTTCAACGCCGTTTTTTGATCGATACGCGGCCAAATCACGTACTGCGGCACCACCCGCGGAGGGTCGGCAGCAGCAGCAGTCTCATCAGCGGCGGCACACGAGGTGCTTGTGTTTGTTTCCGCACTTTGATGGTGTTCGCTCGAGGTTTGCTGCGCGACTTCGTCGATGCGCGCCTTGGCCACGCAGCGCAGCACCAACGATAGCGTCATACCCGTCGCCATCGGGACAACCACCGCCGCCTTCGTCGCGGGGGCGCCGGAGAGTCGAATGAGGTCCAACATTAGCACATTCGTCAGCTGGTACAACAGCGATGATCCGGCTGCTTTTGGTTGCTCCGCCACGAGATCGCCGGAGCGGCCGATGCCGTGCGCAAGGCCGAAGTGACGCTGCCGCACCATGGATGAAATCACCCGTCCCTCGCGCTCGCCACCGCCGACGTGGGCGGCAAAGTTATTTGTGTCCATCAGGGCAAGCTGACGGAGAAGGAGTTCGATGGCGGCGTCAGAAAGACCGACATCGGGGCAGCGGCGCTGGGCGAGAAGAATGCGAAGCGTGCGGGCAGTGGCGTGGAGAGACTCGCGGCCGGCCTCGATGTAACGAGCGGAGACGAAGTCCGCTGCCAGCTCGAGGCACCGGTCGTCCATGTGCTTCTTCCTTTTTATATGTTAACAAGTACTGAATAGCCTACATAGGGAAACACTGGGGCAGAGTGGAGAAAGCCGAGTAATAATGAGAATAATAGCAATAGATGAATGTGATACTTATTCTCTTTACGCGTATGACACGGAGAGTGCGCGGCAACACGCATGCTGTCTGGCGCAATTTGAATGCAGATGAACGCGCATAGGACACATCGAGTACACCGAGAAGGACAGCTAAAGGCTAGTAGCACTGTGCTGCTTTCATTTTTTTGTTTCTCCGTTACAAATCATGATTAAAAACGGGTGTCTGCTAAAAAACAAAAGAACGTCAGAGAACAAGAATAATAACAACAAAGAATGGGTGTGCGACGCACGCACCCGCACAGGCGACAGCAGAACCGGTCTTTTGCCCAACCTCCACCTTTGCATTCGCGGCTGCATCTGTGCTGAAGAGGGGCAAACCACATTGCCATCAAAGGCACACGTTCGTCTGAAAAAAAAAAAGGCCCAACCAAAAACACCACCACAGCACAAGAAGAAGAAGAACGACTCCATCTCTTATGCGCTATTCGTTCACCTTCCTTAGCTTGCGGCCTCCACCGTGGCTCCTCCGCCCCTCGCGACTCTGCCAACGAAATTACGAGAGAAGCGAAGAAGACAACAAGACCGTCAACAACAATCAGCAGCAACAACAACGATACTACGCCATACTCCGCCCCCTCTTCCCGCATACACACATATATAGACCTCCCATTACAGCGACACGGGCACCACACGCGACCCGGTTGCCACCAACACCGACCGCACATCTCGATAGGGCCCACATGAGACGTTCTCCACGACCGCCCCAAACGAGCGGACGGGGCGCGGCACCGGCAGCGACGTCGCCTTCGCCGGCACTTCGTTGAGGTCCCCGACGTACACGTCGGTGCCGGTCGACAGCACTAACACCCCAGCTACCATCGCAGCCGCCGCGAATCCGTTGCCCACGCCGGCTGTCGTGTTGCCCGCCGCCACGTGCGCACCGGTCCCGGTCGGTGAGGAAACCACCGGCGACGTGGGGAGGGACTCGTAGAAGGCCGATCCATCCAAGCCGCCAGCCGCTGCCGCCGCTGCTGCTGCCGCTGCTGTCACCGGACGCCCAGGGCTCATCGACAGCGCAGAAGTGGCGCTGAGAGATGCGGCTGGCAGGGCCGTCACGTTGCTCTGCACGTGGACCGTGAAGGGCGACCCGGCATGAGAGCTGTAGGCGGCGGCGGAGGAAGAGGAAGGGCCAGCTGTAGCGCGTGTGTGCGACGACAACTGCTGCTGCTGCTCGAACGCGTGCCGCTCCAGCGCGGCGCGGTCAAAGGTGTAGCGTGGCAGTACGACGTTGTGCGCCACCGCCCACCAACCCAGCGCACGATGGCCCCCACCACTTCCCCCGCTTCCTTTCTCCTGCAGCACACGGCCCAGCGTCCACCCCGCGGCGGCCCGGGCAGCTACGTCGAGCGACACCTTCGCACCAGACCCTGGCGCGTTGGGCGGGGAGGGACGGCCGGTGGCTTTGCTCGTCGGGACCAGCTGCGTGCCGGCCACCACCACGTGACACACCGCATCCTTTTCGCTGAAGTAGAGGGCGGCATCGTTGACCAGGGTGACCCACTCCGCCGCAGCGGAGTTGCCCAGCTGACACACGTTTACCTGATGTGGAGAAAGCCGGTAGCGGTAGATGACGTGCGGGAGAGCACGGCTGTCCGCCTCCTCGCCAACCCCATCAGCACCACCAGCACTGCTGCCACCGCGCTGCGCCGAGGAGTGTGACGACGGACCGGCAAGCATGGAGTCCTGTGCGTAGGCGATAAAGGTGGCACCCTTCGCAAACCGCAGCCGATGATGCTCCGCCAGCAGCCGAACCGAGCCACCGTCAATCACGCGCTCAACGTAGCGCAGGGTGCCATCGCGCAGCACCACGACAAGAGCCACGTCCATCGCAACGGCCGCGTGTAGGCGCTGCGGGGCGAGGACGCGCACGACGTTGGCGCCCGCAAACGCGCAGGTAAAGACGTCGCTGCGACTGCGGCGGACGAGCTGGGTGTTGGGCCGCTCTAACGCCTCCACCGCCTTGGCACGCAGGGCGGAGGCCGACCACGCATCCCCCTCGGTGCGGCAGGAAGGGAGAGAAGAGAATCGCCGGCGCACGCCGTCTTCTTCCTTCTCCACATCGCCGTCGTCGTCGCCGTCGGTGCCCCGGCGGTAGAACAGCTGCACATCC
>NW_015438372.1:426522-500759 GCF_001293395.1 Leptomonas pyrrhocoris
GCGCGTCTCCAGCCACAGCTCCAGACCGGCCAGGCTCTCCTCCAGCGGGGGCAGAGCATCCGGAGCGACCGGAGCACCCATAAAAAAGGCCATGAGGTAGGGCACCGTGTGCGCGTCGATCTCGCTGGCCGCGAAGTCGAGCCACATGTCCACCTGACTGCTCTCGAACGGCGAGGCACCGTAGAGCTTGGCGCCGGTCTTCTCACAGCGGGCGATGTGGCGGAGAATGGCGTTCGACTCGAAGATGGAGCCCTCGTCAGTCTGCAAGGCTGGGAAGCGCATGCACGGATGGCAGTTGCGGGCGTACTCGCCCGTCTCGTTGTCCACGCCGTAGGAGCAAAAGTGGGGCCGCACCTCCACACCGGCGAAGGCGGCCGCGACGCAGATCTTCTGCGTGCGAGCGTTCTCGGGGTGCTCACCAGTGAACAGCGTGAACGGCATCTTCGGGTTTAATGTTGCTGGAGTGGTGTCAAAAGGTAAAGAGGAGTTTTTAGAGAAGCGATACTGTGGAGTACGCGACAAGAGGCACCGTTGACAGCAGCAAAGACGGGGGATGTGCCGTATGCAATTAACAGCGCACGAGGAGAGTACGAAGGCTCATGAGAAACAGAAGAAGAGGGGGAATGGCGGGGTGATGCCGTTGAAGTTCGCATGGGACACGGAAACCAGCCGTCACTGTGGGCGTCACCTACACCCGCACCGATGAACAGGAGAACACGCTGTAGGTTCGGTGCGGTGTGGGCGGTGCGCGAGGATGCCACCAGCAACAGCACACGGGCTCACAGCGCGCACCTCTGTGTGAAGACTTGTGTGCGGCACGGTGGCGCCGCTCACAACTCAAGCACCGCACTCGGAGTCGCAGAGGGTTACTCGCAAGAGGCCTGGGGCGTGTGGTTCACGCACCTGAGGAGCAAAACACCCGATTGGCGACCCCCACTTTGCATTCCGTTTTCTTTCCTTCTCTTTCCTGTGCAGCTCCCGTGTGGGTATGAGAAGTAGTGCTGCTTTCGCTGTGTCATTTCCAGGCATCAGTCCATGTAGATGTTCCTCCCCCCTGCCTCCCTCCCTCCTCAGGCAGCACGCAGCTGAGCTCCGTGGCGTGCGACCCATAGAGTGCATGCAGGCGAAGACTGCCCGGTTTCTCTTTGCATTATACGTCGTGCCCTCGCCGTGGTGCAGAGGGACCCAGCATGTGCGTTGGCGTGGCCTCCACGGCGGTACTCTCTGCGCCGAAGCGCAGCACAACATCAGCCAGTAAACGTCCTGCTCAGCTTGCACCGTTCGATCGTAGGGAGGGAGGGGGCGGAGGCGGAGGCGAAAAAGAAACTCGTTGTTAAAAGAGCCAATGTTGGCTGCTCTTGCTTTATATACGTATATGCGTACCAACACGCCCATCACAAGCACCTTCCTGAGAAGGAATGTGATACGCTCGTGAAAGAGAAGAAAGGCAGTTAATGCCTCCGACCTGGACGAGTCCAGCGGAAAGTTATATCAAAAATGTTTTTTGTCGAGAAAAAAAAGAAAGCAAAGGCGCTGCTGAGTGAGCGTCACTCAACGCGGCACAGCGTCAGCGAGTCGCCTACTTGAAGCAGCGGCCCTCCAGCACCGGCAGCGGGATCGTCGGGCCCTCCCAGCACAGGTAGTCCGTGATCTTCTCCTTCTCCGCCTGCACGTCCTTGATCTCCTCCCACACAAACAGCTCCGTGTCCACCACCTCGCTCACGATCTCCGGCATGCCCTTGCCGCGGAACACCCACATGCCCACAAGGTCGTGCTTCTTGTCCTCGCCGATGATCAGCGCAATGCCGAAGGCGTACTTGCGCACGTGCTCCATGCGCTGGAACCACCCGCGCACCAGGTTCGCCGTCATGAACTGCATCTTGTTCTCCTCGTTGTACTTGTAGCGGCACCAGAAGCACGTGTAGCCCGCGGGGTCGTAGTTGGCGAAGAAGTACGGCGCCGCCACGGTGCGGGTGTCGGTGTTGCTGTACTCGCGCTTGAAGGCGTCGAGCACGAAGCTGCTGGGCGGCAGTGCGTCCAGCGGGTTCGGCTTCTTCTCCTCCTTCGCCGGCTTCTCCTCCTCCTCCTCCGCGTGCTCCGCCGCCTTCGGCTTCTTCTCCGCCTTGGGCTTCTTCTCCTCCGCCTTCTTGGCCGCCTTGGCGGGGCCGAAGGTCGCACCCCACTGCTTCAGCACCTCCACCGTCTTGGGCTGCTGCATCACCGTGTTGTACAGCCGGTACACGTTCTTGAACTTCTTCGTGAGGGCCTCGCCGTGCTCGACGCAGGCGCGGTACGCCCACTGCAGCGCAAAGGCGACGGAGATGTCCGCGATGGTCATGCGCTCCCCCACGAGGAAGGTGCGCGTCTCCAGCCACAGCTCCAGACCGGCCAGGCTCTCCTCCAGCGGGGGCAGAGCATCCGGAGGAACCGGGATGTGAGCAAACAAGGAAATAACAAAAGGCAGCGTGCGCGCGTCGATCTCGCTGGCCGCGAAGTCGAGCCACATGTCCACCTGACTGCTCTCGAACGGCGAGGCACCGTAGAGCTTGGCGCCGGTCTTCTCACAGCGGGCGATGTGGCGCATGATGGAGTTGGAATCAAAGATGTAGCCCTCCTCCGTCTCCAGGACCGGGTAGCGCATGCACGGATGGCAGTTGCGGGCGTAGTCAACCGTAAAGTTTTCCACCCCCATGGAGCAGGCGCGCGTCTTCAATTCCACACCGGCGAAGGCGGCCGCGACGCAGATCTTCTGCGGACGAGCGCCTTCGGGGTGCACGTAGGTGAGCAGCGTGAGCGGCATGTCTTTTTGTTTTTGAGTAGTGTTAAAAGTTAAAAGGAAGAAGGAATTATGTGTTGCGGTTTAGAAGATAATAAGGATGAAGAGGTGAGAATTCTGCCGCAGCGTGTGGTTGAGCAGCGTTGCGAGATCGCGTGCGGGGGCGGGAGGGAGAGAGAGAGAGGTGGCAGGTTGAGTTGCATCCGCGAAGGGTAGAAGAGGGAGAGGAGAGGCGGAAGGTAAGGGCGTTTGGTGGGAGATGACAAAAAAAAAAACAGGAAAACGAAGAAGCGCAGTGTGACACGCTGCGGTGCTCCTGCTGTAGCAACAAACGCCACCCCCCCCTCCCCCCCCATGCGTGGGATAGGGTGACCATCAAGTGCCATTTACGTGGAGTTCACCCCACCATCGCGATTGCTGTTGCGTTGCGGCACCTTTTGTGTTGTGTTGTTGTCGGTGAGGAAGCGACAAATTACGTTTGGGAAGAGTACCGGCCACTGGCACGATAGCGCTTGTTCACGCGGCAACGAAAGAAGGAGTAATGCCGTTTTGGGGAGAGGAGGGTGGAGGGGGGTTGTAGGTGTGCTCGACTGAACAGTCCGCTAGTCACAATACTGGACTGTATCGCTGTTTGCGGCATCCGCTTTCTTCTTTGCTTGCACCTTGACGAGTCTCCCCGCCCCCTTCTCTCTTTGTCTCGTTGTTGTTTTGCTTCTTCTGAGAGGGGCAATTTGTAACGTAAACAAATGGAAGGAAAAAAAAAGCATGAAAAACCTCTATTGACGGTAACAGAGAAGGACACACACACACACCGAGACTCAAGAATACCACTGCCACACGATCATCACCAACGACAACTAGAAGAACCATACAACGACAGTCTCCAACAAACTTAGCACATCTACACGAGAAGAAAAATAATACTAAGAAAGAACGCTAGCAACATACTAGACGAAGGGGATGCTGGAAAGGAGTTGGGATGACGTAATACGATACGCACTTCTCTCTCCTCTCCCCCCCCTCTTTCTTCTCCCTCTTCACTGTCCTTCTTTTTAAAACTTTTTACAGCCGTCTTCGCCGTCGATGAAAGGATTTACATAATACAATTGCCCACTACAGGACCCCTCTCTCGCTCCTTCTCGCCTACGCACGTGGCGCCACCGTCGTGGGAGATTACCCGCCGCACAGCTGTACACCAAGCAACAGCAGAAAGCACCTTAGCGGCATAATCTATGGTCAGCTTCTGCTTCAAGAAGAGTGAGGGAGAGGGTGGCAAACACCTGATCTCAAACAGACAAATAAATAGATAAATAAATCAAGTACACGCCGACAATAATGCGGCACAACACACACACACACACAGGCGCAACGGTCGTCGGTCAGCAACGGCAACGGACAACACAACCTCAGCCACACAACTCTCCTGCGCACATAGCGGCAAGTAACAATAATAATAAAGAAATACAAGGGAAAAAGAGGTGAAAGGTGTATATATATATATATATAAAGCCACACAATGCAATTACCATCTAATACAAAACAATCAAAAAAAATGAAGTATCACAGACGACAACTCCGCGCTGCACAAATGGCAATGAAACGCGCCTACCAAAAACGACGAACATTAAGTGCTCTGTATACGATCGCTTGTATCCCAACGTCGCTTGGCGTGAGCGTCCCGCACTCACGCCGTACACACAAACATACACATTTACGTACAATCTCGAGGTCCATTACGTGTACCTCTGCGGTGTCCTAAGAGCGGAGGGGGTGCCGGCAGTCTGCTGTGACGCAAAGACGCCCTGGTAATAAGCCTCCATCATATCACGCCAGTGCGCAAACATCTCATACGACGCCCACGGATCCGCTGCCGAGTCTGCAGTCCTTGGTGCGCCGCTAGGCACAGAGCAGCGCACGTTTGCGGATAGAAGACTGCCGCTGTCGTGGTGGTTGCTGCTGCTACGGCTGCCCTGAGATGGCGGGTGCGAGCTGGACGCCGGTGGCTTCTGGGTGGGTACGAACGCAGGTGCATGCGCGTTCATGTGCGACGGCGCTACCGCTGCACTCGATGGAGTGCTGCCGCTGTTGCTGCTCGTGCGGGGTTCAAAAGGTGCTGCCTCGTAGCGGATCCTCCCGTGTGGCGGCGTTGCGGTGGTGCTGTTGGGTTTGGGGTTGGGGTTGGGGTGGAGTTGACCTCCGGGCACGAAAGGGGCTGCCCTGTAGTTGAACTTCGTCTTGGTGGGCGTCGAGTCTGCCGAGGCGGTGGGCACGACGGAGGCAGCCGGCTTGCCGGGAACAAACGGCTTCGCCTCGAGGTTCAGCGTCGTGGTCGTCGTGCTGGCAGCTGGTGCGACGGAAGAGAGCTGCGATGGCGTCTCTTCTCCTGTCACTTCTTCGGGAATGATGCTAAGCGTCGACGGGGAGTCTCCCTTCGTCTCCTGTTGCGTACCCTGCGACACAAAGACGGTGCGGTGGGGCACGCCGTCCTGCGCCTCTGATGCGTCTAAACTGCTACTTGGCGGCGTCGACGCTGACGGTGGTGCTGGGGAGTTGCTGAGGAGGCCACGTGCACTGCGTTGCTGTTGCTTGAAGTCTTCCTGAACGTCACGCAAGACCGCACGCTCCGCCTGCGACACGTCGACCACCGACGGCGATGTGGTGCTCGGCGTGCCGTGGTTGTGACCTTGAATGGGCTGGGCGAGCTGATTTCGAATCATGCGGAACAATTCCTGCGTCTCGCGATCCTCTTTGGCATTCGCGTTTTCTCCACTACCACCACGACCCGTCGAAGACATAGGCGGAGGCGGGGGAATAATGGGAAACGCGCCTGGGAAGGGGGAGGGCATGAGGCGAGCCGCTACGCTCATGCTACTCGTGTTACAGTTGTTGTTGCTGCTGCTGTTGCGGGCACCCTGCCCATTGGACCCAGGGCGCGCTCCGGCGAACCCGTAAGGGGACGGGGAGGAGATCGCTGACAGCCACCCCACCGGCGGGACGACCGGCTGATGCTGGGAGAAGACGGTGAGGTGAGCGTACGGGTTGGGGTAGCCGTAGGCGGCCATCGTCGACGCCAGCGCTGCTGCGGCTGCCGCCTCGCCCTCCGCGCTGTTCCCTCGCGCCATCTCCGCCATCGAGCGCCACCCTGCCAGGCGCCTCATCTGCTCATCGTAGGAGAGTTCGCTGGGTGGCGGGTTGCCGCGCTGGGCAGCGAGGGGAGTTGTGGTCGTCGTTGTTGTCGCTGCTGCGCCTGCAGCGGTAGTGGCGGCGGTGGGGATCGGGTTCAACGGGACGCCGCCCACCTTGATGGAAGGCATCGAGTGCCCAATGACGAGCTGCGGCGCCGCTCCAGCAGCGGTGTTGCTGCGGTCTGCCACTGCCTGTGCGACGGTGGAGGTTGCTGCTGACGCCTGTTCTTGCTCGTGCTTCTGCCGACGCTGCTGCTGCTCGTTCAGTTTCAGCTGCTTCAGGCGGTTGATGACGACCATGATGACCTGCTGCACGTATTCACGACGGCGTGCGGCGGCCCGGTAGGCCTCCGCGTCCACCTCCGGCTCTGCCGAGCTGGGGGCTCCTTTCGTGTCACTCCTTTCCTCTGCCTTTTCGCTTGAGTGCGCGGCGGCGGCAGCGGCATCGAGGGGAGCCGGACGGCGCAGCACGCGTACGTGTTGGAACATTTTCCACAGCAGCTCCAGCGACTCCGCCGTCAAGCAGTTATGTTCGCACAGTTCCATCAGTTGGTTGAAGAAGGCGAGCTCGTTGTTGATGGTGGTGGTGGTCGGTGCTGTCGACGGCCCTGATGTGCTCATGTGAACTGCCGAGGTCTCTCCTGCGGTTTTCGCCGTCGTGGACGCGGATGCGTCGCCGAGGCAGTAGCGCAGGAGAAGCTGGCTAATCGCGTCTAACGCATTCTCGCTGTAGCCGTCCGTGCTCTCCGCATCCGCAGCACCGGCACCGTCTGCGCCTGGCGTGGGGGTGTTGTGGGCGCTGCCCGCGGTGCGGTTGCGCAGTGCTCGCAGCTCTTCCAGTGAGTTGTTTCCTTTTACGGTTACGGTGTGCGTAGGCGTGGCAGACGCAGACTCAGCCGCGCTCGTGTCCTGCGTGCGCTTCGCAGAGGCGCTATTCAGCGCCGACGCCGCCTTCGCCCGCTTGCGGACTGCACCGCGGTGCACGGCTGCGGTGTCTGCCGCGGCGGTTTCTGCCTCTGCTTCCTCCGTCCCTTTGTTCTTGGGCGTTTTACCCTCCGCTGCCGCTGCTGCGGGTGCCGCCTTCGACCGGCGCTTCTTTGCAGTTGGCGTGATGGTGGCGGTGTCGCCTGTCGGCTCCGTCGTGTGCTGTGTGGCCACTGCCATTGCCGCCGTTGCTGCCTTGGGCTTCTTCACGACGTTGGTTGCCTTTACCGGAGGCTGCGCCGCAGGGGCCAGCAGACCCTCGCGGTGCTGCCGCATCAAATCCGCAAAGCTGACTTTCGACGCGGGCGCCACTCCCTCTGCCGTTCCCTTCGCTGCGGTGTCGTCGCCTCTGCTGACGTCCACTGCCGGGCCGGACTTTTTGCTCTCTACCGCCGCCGCGGCTGTTGTTGTCGGCGGCATTGACACGGCAGGGATGGGCTTGCCATCTCGAATAGCCTCCGCGATGGCCGACTCCGCCTGCCGCTCGAGCGCGCGACGCAGCCAGATGTTCATGGGCCGTGTCGCTGGTGCAGGAGGTGCTGCCCCTGCCGCCGAGGTGGCCTCGCTGCCTTCACCTTCGGCCGTGGCTGCTGCCTCCTTCTTTTCTGCCTTGTCTTCCTGCGTTGTTGGGGCACCTTCTGTGCGCACCTCGGCGGGGCCGCTGTCGCCGTCGCCCCGCCAGTTCATGAGACGGCTGCGCCATCCCCACAGACCACCTCCACTCCCGCCCTTTTCCGTGTCCCTTTGCGCGGTGGACGCCGTGTCGGACTTCGCTGCCTCTGCTTCCTTTTTGGCTTGCGATGGGACCGTCTTTGCGGTGGGATCTGTGGCAGACATCTTTAGTCCGTGTGTGTGTGTGTGTGTGTGTGTGTGTGGTGCTTCGTGGGGTGCAACGATGCGCAACGCCGCGGTAGTGCAGACCAAGAAGTGGCTGTCGACGTCAAGTATGGAGATCCCACGCTCGCACACAGGCACAACGACGCAGTGGAATAACAACAATAAATAAATAAAGAAAACAAACAAATATATATATAGAATGAAGAGAGACCAGCGTCTTTTCTTTCTTTCCTCCGTTCCTTCTCGCTGTTGCGTCTATTTGATTTGTGCTGCTGTGGCTCGATAGTAATATCCTTTCGTGTGCTTTTCGGTGGGATGGGATGGGTGGGGAGAGTTAGAACCACACGTACGAGAACGGAGACGGCGACAGAAGGGGAAACGCCGGAGAGGTAGACGGTGAGAGCAGGTAAGTAGATAAAGAAGCAACGTCGTCTAAACCCGGTGTACTACGGAAGTGGAGCTGTGTGGTCATGAGGCGGCCTTTTTTTTTTTACCGCTGCTCAGCGCGCAGGAGGCGGTATTTGCCGCGGGCGCCCTCACCGCGCCGCCTGTAAGGATCCACGCTGCACCACCGCGACTTCATAGGCAAGTAAAGAAGCGGTGAAGAGCAACTTCTGGACCGTACATAACACACACATGTACACCTTCGTGTGTCAAAGGGTAAAGGCAAATTAGGTTATCTTTCCTTCATGTCTTCCTTCAAAGGTGTCTCTCTTCTTCTTGTCTTTTTGAAGTGGTGGTACGGCGGCGAAAGAGCCGAGGGGGACCTTCGCGGTCCGTTGCCTGGAAGGGCAATGGAATCAACAGCAGCATTCAAAAGACGTCGTGGTAGACATACCTACACAGGTCTATAAAAAGAAAGAGCTCTCTCACATAATAACACGAGTGTATATATATATGTGAAGAAAATAATAAAAAAGCAAAAGGACTAGAAGCAACAGCAGCAGCAACAAGAAAACTCGAGCGACGATTTCCGCCGGTGCTAGCGTTGGCTGGGGTGTGGGGAAGGCGGCCGCATCGGCGCAACACTCCCCCATCCACCCCGCCGCAACGCCTCCTCGCCCACGTCCTCGTCATCCTCTTGATCCGCGCCTTCGCCGTCGTCGGCAGAGGACACGCAGGGGGCAAACAAAATGGACCGTCCTTCCCGCTCCTGCCGCTGTCGCTGCACCCCCGGCAGCGTCAACGCCAGCGGCGGCCCGTGCAGGGGCAGCGTGCGGTGCTGCCAGAACTGCAGTGCGTCGAGCAGGGTGCCTAGCTTTGTTACTTTGGTCCACTGCTCTCGTAGGCTGTGCGTCCCCCACTTGACCATCCGCGCTCGCAGCGACGCCCCCGTCTCCACCTGCTTCGTCAGCGTCCACGCCGGTAAGTAGAACTCCCGCTGATTTAACTGGCTCGGCAGCATCCAGGCGTAGGCCCCCAAGATGGGCCGCAGCGGGTCAGGACGGTGGCGGTGGAAGGTGACGTACAGCGTGACCCGGTGCACTTCCAGCCGCTCAATAAACATGAAGGACGCCGTGCTAACGTTAGAGCTCGCCGTCGTCGTCGCCGTCGTGGTTGTGTTCGGCGCGCCGGCGCTCGCGCTCTCGACTCCTGCCGCCCCCTCCATATCCGTCCCCGTGGTGGTGGCAGTGGCACCCGCTAAGCCATCCCCGGCCCCGCCACGCTGCAGCGCACCGCGATGGTGCCGCACGGTGGTCGGCACCAGCTGCCGCCGATGTCCGCCCCTCTTGACCAAACCGTCACCACCACCACCACCACCGCGGAGGGGACTCATCAAGCCGCTTGATTTGCTTCGTTTGCCTTCCCGCGTCGTGATGGCCGAAAGCGAGCCCGCCATTAAACCCGTGCCCTGTCGTTGCAGTCGCACTCGCACCTCCTGCACCAGCTGAAGGAGAAAAACGGATTGAGAGACGAAGCCGGCGGTGTTGGCGGCGCTGGAGGAGCTGCATTGCGGTCGCTGCTGCTGCTGCTGTTGCTGTGGTCGTGAGCTGACTCTCTTCGTACGTGATCGGCGTGCCATCGACTGGAGAGAGTCCCCCGTCACCGCTGTGGTCGCAGGCTGCTCCTCCTGCTGCTGCTGCTGCGTTGTCGTTGGTGGTCGAGTGCTGTGCCGTGAGGCGGTGTCGTTGCTATCGCTGCCGCTGCGACGACCACCGCGCCGCGTCACCACCGGCGATCGCCGGGAGCGGCGGAGCACAGCGTACGTGCTCGCCTGCGCGCCACTCCGCGACGACGCCGTCGTCTCCGTATCGCTGCTGCTGTCGTTGCGGTTGTTGCCGTCCGGCAGTGTACCTCGAAGCAGGCGATTCATCGTACTTGCTGTCACGTTGTTGTGCTGAACTGGTGGCGTTGTTGAAGGCAAGAACGGAGGGGGCACCGCAGCAGCAACAACAGCAGCGCCATCGTCGCCGGCTTCAATCACGACGTCACCGTCCGCACGGCAATGTATTCGCGAACTCAGTTGACGAAGTGCACTCCAACTGGCCAGTGTGGGCTTCGGTTCATCCTCTGCCACCACCACCGTAATACCCGTCCCGTCCGCATCCGCATCCGCACTGCCGGTGGTGCCACTAACGGATGGAACTTGTGCTGGCAGAAGCGGTGATGATTCCTGCTGCTGCTGCTGCTGCTGCTGTTGTAGTGGCTGTGGTGCAGGTGCGTTGAGCAGGATCATGGGCACGGTCGTCATGGTGGTCGTCTGCGTCGTAGCGGCCTGCTTCCGCAGACCGAGAAGCACCCGCAGACGTCGCACCTCATAAATTGTGTCCGCCAACCAGAAGTCGGACAGGACCACCACCAGCGGCGTCAAGACGCAGCGCAGCTCTGTGAGACGCGTGACGCCGTCGGCGTACTTGATGAAGTTGTAGCTGAGCTCCACATCGTTCGGCTTTTCCATAGCGTGCAGGAAAGCGTCGCGCTGACCAAAGACGGCGGCGAAGCCGCGATGGGCTGCCGCGGTGGTGGCTGCGACGGCCGCCCGTGGAAGCAGCATCACCGCCCTCGCCCGTCTGTTTGCGGAAGACGGAGGAAGAGGAAGAGAGGAGGCGGATGAGGAGGGAGCTGGGCGACGGCCACCAGTGCGCCAAGAGACGCCTGGACTCGAAGAGAGAGCCGGAGAGGCAGTCGTGGTGGCACCGGCCGGAGACGAGGGCGATGACGATGACGACGCGGCGTTGGCTGGCAGCGCAGAGGGCAATCGCGGCCGTGCGCGATGCACAAAGACGGAGCCCAACTTCTCGTCAATCCACTGCATTTGATGAATGACAAAGAAGAACGTTTCCGTGTCCTCCGTGGAAAGGCGCTCCAGCTGCAAGCCCTCGAGGATTATCGAGAAGAGAAGCGGGTTAGCCGCAGAGCCGTTAGCGTCACCGGGAGAAGAGACACCTCCACCGCGCGAACGACTGCGAGCTCGTCGTCGCGTCGCGCTGCTTCGGCTTCCGGTGAGCGGGCTCTGCCGCAGACCGCCGTCCACGCCAGCGCTGTCGTTCGTCTTGTTGTTGCTCCCACGTACCTCCGCAGCGTCCACCACAATCACCGCCCCCTCTGCATCGCCTTCTGGGTTGGAGGCACCGTCACCGCCACCACCGTCGTCCACCCCCGCCGCGGCTGCCCCAAACGGGACCGCCAGACGCATGGCGACCGCCACACCGGCGCTCATCTCCTGTATCCAGCTGAACCGCACCATCGACACCTGCAGCGAAAATACCGACGAGGTACGCCACGCGTCGATGGAGGCGTACAACGGAATGGCGAGCTCCGTGACGATGATCGTGACGCGCGTCTTTTCGCGGTTGGCGTAGCCGCGCACGAAGAAGGAAAACGGCGTGTGCGGGGCGGCGCTGCGCTTCACGTGGGTGGGCCACGGGTGGGCCTGCTGCGCCGCGGCCAGCGCCTCCGCCTCCGCGGCGGCCTCGCTGTCTTCGTGGTAGGTCACCTGGCACTCCCCGGAGCTGAAATCCACGTCGAACCACCGCCCTTTGAAGCCGAGGATGTGCACGCGAATCCGGTGCTCCTGCCTGGCGTCCTCCCACAGGAAGAAGCGGTTCTGGCGCGGTGGGATGCGGTTGCGCCGACGGCTGCCCTGCTGGCGCACCATCACCGCGTCCCGCGCCGTGCGGTTCTGCAGGAGAATCTTCGTGCCCTGAATGGGCTGCAGCAGCACCGTCAAGACGTTGTCAGTGTTCTGCACCTCCACCGCAATTCGGCCTGTGATGACGGCATCCGACGCGTACGCATCGTACGGCTCCAGCCAGGTGGGGTGGGGAAGGAGAGGTCGCTGCACAATGAGGTCACCGCCGTAGC
This sequence comes from Leptomonas pyrrhocoris, assembly GCF_001293395.1. Classification (NCBI taxonomy): domain Eukaryota; phylum Euglenozoa; class Kinetoplastea; order Trypanosomatida; family Trypanosomatidae; genus Leptomonas; species Leptomonas pyrrhocoris. The sequence goes on from NW_015438372.1 coordinate 438,610, forward strand.
TTACCGCTACCCGTTTCCCTGGAGCGCGTGGCGCGGCCCACAGGTTGAAGGCCGCCGCGCCGGGCCGGTCCACGTCCATGTACGGGGTCAGGTGGGACTCGTAGTACGCGGCGACGTCGCGGTGTTCGAAGTTGTTGTCCTTCGTGATGGAGGTGATGGAGGGCAGGACGCCTTCCAGCACGTCCTGCACACAGAACTGGTTGCCTTCGATCGGACCGACGCAGCTAACGTGGTAGTCACCGGGGTTCAGTTGCACTGTTGCGAGGGATGCGAGAGTAGAGACGTTGTCGTCCGCCGGATGCAGAGCTTGACTGCGCTGCTGCTGCTGCGGCGACGGCGACGACGACGCTGCTGCTGCTTCCATGCCGTCTGCGCTCTCTGCTCCTTGCTTCAGCAGCAGCAGTTGTCGCCGCTTCATTCGCTCCGCCTCGCGCATCACCTTCGCCAGCCCTGGAAAGCGGAAGTGGATTCGCAGCCGTTTCTGCGCGTTGTTGTAGAAGACCCATCGAGGAGTGATTTGCAGCACCATCGGCCGGCCCTCCTGCGCGTTTGGGAACAGGATGGAGTAGTTGCAACTGCGCTGAATGCCGAGCCGCGACTGCGCAGAGACGAAGACACCGGTGGAGCCGACGTCGATGGGCACCGCGCCGGACCAGCCGCCATCCAGCCCAATCGAAAAGAAGCCTTGTGTAAAGTCGGCCAGCCGACAGCCAATCAGAAACGGCTCGCCTTGAGAGGGAATGATGCCCGTGGTGCTACTCTGACCCGGACACAGCCGTCGCCGCACGATGTTGTCGCACATCAGCAGAGGGTACTCCGTCAAGTTGTACACCCACAAGGCAACGGAGAGCACCACGGTGCGCGGCATCACGCTCACCTGCACGTAAAAGGTGCGGCCGTGGCTGTCGTGCAGGAGGAGCATGTGTGGGTGGTGGTCGACGGCCTCGCGCAGGCGGGTGACGACCAGCTCGAGGTCAGCCGTGATGAGGGTGTCGCCGGTGCTTTGGCTGAAGGACAGACCCAACACGAGGTTGTTGCTGTAGGTGCAGAAGTGCAGGGGCAAGGCGTGCTGGTGTGGGAGGGCGTCGTGGGCGCCGAGTGCGACGAGGCTGCGGTGGAAGCGCTCGCGCTCGTGTCGGCCACGACCCACGTACGGCGCCGTCCACGGTGCTAACAGCATCGCCTCGTCGGGCGTCTGTGGGCCGGCCGCGGGGTCCTGCTGGAACACCGCCACCCGCGCATTCACACCTAAATGGTTTACCAGTGTCAGCCGGGGGTAGAGGGCGATGTGCTCGATGAGGTTGTCCGAGGAGTAGTTGATCACCACAAAGAGGATCAACGGGCGCTTGTCGTGGTCCTCAAAGGCGTCGTCAGCGGCCACGGCGGCGGTGGGCACGGTGCTCGGGACAGCCGTCTCAGCGGACCACCGTGACTTGCGAGAAGCTCGGTTCAACGTCAGAAAGTGTCCACTGTCGAGGTCGCCGAGGACGAGCCGCGCCTCGTACCAGCGATCGACCGATGCACCGCTGTTTTCCGCTCCGCCGTCTCTATTCGACAGACCTTCACTGCTATCCTCCTCATGGGTGCTGCTGTTGTGTGGCGGCGCGTCGGTGGTCGTCGTCGTCGGCGGCGAGACCCAGCGGGCGGATGGACAGCAAACGCGTAGCAGCACTTCATTCTGCACGTCCTCCTCCTCCAACGGCAGCCGCCATCCTGGTGGCACCGTGACAGACGTTGATGCTGCTGCTGCCGCAGTTGAAGTGGTATCGCTGACCACCGCAGCCGCCGGCATCAGCGAGCACAGCTGCAGCGTGCAGCCGGTTTCGTTCAATAAGGAGCTGCGGGCCTGCAGACGCACCACGAGGAGGTCACCCACACTGCTATCTTCTGCCATCATTACCGGGCCGGCTGCGGTGTGACTGCTGCCCTGGCCGGTCATCCGCAGCGCTGCGGAGTTGGACACACCGCCCTCCGCCACACTACCACGACCGCCGTGCCTTCGATGATGGGGTGAGGAGTGCGGCTTTGCGGCAGGGGCGGTGGTGGGATGCGACACGTGGGACCCGTGGGGGTACGGATGCTGCACCTTCGCTGCCGCAGCAGCAGCGGCCGAGGTTGGTGACGCGAGGGGGCCGCCGTCGTGCGGTGGGTCTACGGTGAAGTCAACGGAACGCCTATTGAAGCGCCGCTCTGCTTCGTCAGGCTCACCAGCGCCGTCGCCCATACCAGCGGCCCCTCCGGCTGCGGCGTCGACGTAAGCCGATGACGATCGCCGCGAAAGAGGCGCGGACAGGTGGCGAGAGGTGACGGACGCGGCCGAGGTACCACCGCCGCGCGTACGTTGACGGCTACTACGTCCTCGTCGCGCTGTATCAAGCGTATTCCGTGTCGCATCAGGGGCAACGACGATCGGGTACTGCAGGCTCTCCGCCTCCTCCTCGGGGTCGACGCAGGTGAGCGCCAGGGCGTAGGTTTGGACCTTGTAGCTGCTGTCCGCCTCACTGCCCCCTACAACGTCCAGTGCGCGAGGCCGCGTCCTCATCACACGACCGCCGACGTTGCTGTTGTTGCTGCTGTTGCTGCCGCCATACAGGACAGTGCCATCGCGAGACAGAGTCAAGGAGGCGGCCGCGGCCACGGCGGCGGGGGGCGTGACTTCTACTCTTGTCGTTGTACGCACCGCGACGGGACGTGCCATGCCGTACTGCAGTGTGGTGAAGGGGAACCAGTTGATAGCGGCACGCGCAGCGAACGCACCGTCTTCTTCGCCGGTGCTGTCGGCGGGTCCGCGCATCGCCTCCACCGCCTTCGCCGCGAGCTCCGTTTCGCCGTTTGCGTTCAGCACCCACGTCCCCGCATCTTCATCCCACTCCACACAGCCGGCGGGGAAAAACGTCAAGACGAGCGAGCGGGCGCGGCGGTACGAGATGAAGACGTCCGTCGCCGACGCCGGTGGAAGGCGGTAGAGCTCCTTGCAGTGCCAAATCGTCGGCACCGCTTCCGTGGAGTCGACGGAGAAGAAGAGGGAGGCGTCGGCGGCCGCGACGGCGGTCACCGCCTGCCGCTCGCAAATGCCGGCAAAGAGGGTGTAGCGGAAGCTATTCCACAGGCGGTGCGTCGCCATGCCAGCCGTTACCGGGACACCGCCTGGCGCACCTGCCGTCGTTGCATCGCGAAGTGCGCGACGCGAGGAGAAGGCAGGCTCTCGAAAGGCAAGACTCATGGCGGTTGAGCGGGCAGCCGACACACGTGCACGGCGATGCGGAGTCTTTTTTTCGTCATCTGCAGAGGCCTCGGTGCCTGTGCCGCTGCTGCTGTCGCTGTCGGTGCTGCTGTGGCTTTCAGCATCGTCGCCGTTGTTGCTACTAGTGGTACTGCCGCTGGTTCTACTGTTGTTGTCACCCGTCAGAACGCTCAGCGTGTGACTGTCCAGCCGGTACTGCAGCTCCGTGCCGTCTCCATCTACATTGGCAGGGGCAGCGAGATCGACAGCGACCGGCGCTTTTTCCCCTGTCAGCGCCGCTGCCGCCGCTGCGAATCGCCTCTGCAGGCTGCTGGAGAGCATCTTCAGCTGCCGCGCGATGTACAGCAACTTTGCCACAATTAAATGAGAGCACTGCACGCGTATGCCCTCCACCTTGAGAAGGACGTGGCCGTTGCTGCTGTGGCGGGAGATGGACTGCGTGAGGGACCAGGTGACGGCTGCGCTGGGCAGCAACAAAGAGTCCCAACGGCCGCGTCCGTACACCTGCAAACTTGCCTTTTGGCACTGCAAGAGCGATGTACTGGCCACAACGGAGGTGGACGTGCGGCGCAGCAGCATGTCCTGCACCCGCAGCTGCAGCAGCGGGTAGCGGTGATCGCTGATGGTGAGTTCGATAACAGGCGTGTAAATGGCCCAGGAAGAGCCACGGGTGTGAGGCGGCTTTTGCTCGCGCTGACGACGACGACGACGCAACTGCTGTCGCTGTCGCTGCTCTTCTAATGGCGGGTCTTTTGTTTGGTTCTGCGGGGGAGCGTCCACTGCGGTTTCAGCAGCCTTCTTCTCAGCGGGCCGATCCGTCGGCGCCGCGGCGTTGCCTTCCTCCTTTCCACTTCTGCGCGAGGTGACGGAGTCCCATATGGCGGCAAACGGACCCGCCGCGGCCTTCTCCTGTCCGCTTTCCCGTCGCGAGGCTCCCGGTGCCGCCGCGTCGTCGATGTTACCCAAAGACTCACTCGCGCCCACCCGTGAGCTCTCTCCTCCCTGTCGCCAGCTGACCTTCGATTCCCGCTGCGACGGCGGTAGATCGTGCCTCACCGACACCTCTCGTCCGTCCAGTGCACCGTCCTTGGGGTTCTCCTCCTCCTCCTCCACCTGGTTCTCCTCCCCCTCGTCGTCGCTTTCTGCTCCCGAACCTTCTCCATCCGCCTCGTCGTCGTCATCGTCGTTGGTGCCAGCGGTGAAGAGGTCCACCGGCGCGGCAGCCTTCCACGCCAGCGTCGCCTCCACCAGTTCTAGAAACTCCTTCTCCACCCGACTGTGAGTCAAGTACTTCGCGTACGACCGCAGTGCCTGCAGCTCGCCGGCGTAGGTGGAGAGCAGCAGCAAATCAGCCCGACCCAAATCCACCTGCGCCGCGTTGAGCGACACCGCGTGATGGCGGCCGTTGTTGCTGCACATACTCACATCTACCGGTGCAAGCACGGCGGTGCGTGCCGTTGACGCCGCGGCATCGTAGATCGACTCCGAGGAAACAGTCAGGCCGGTGCAGCGCAAATCGTCGCGGAGCAGCGCGCCGCCGCACACGCTCATCCACAACTCGACGGCGGTGCTGAGGCGGACCTGGCGGGATTCCCGGCGCGGCTCCATGATGAGCGAGACGCGCGGTAGCACGAGGTGGATGCTGCGGTGGGCTAGCGGGGTGGCTTTTACAGCGGTATTCGCCGCAACTCCCGTTGCCTTTCCTGTGCGAGGCGGCGACCCGGCGTTGATGGGTGACGTTGCTGGGAGCGATGTCTCCGCACCATCCGACTTGATTGTAGTGCAGGGCGACAAGGGAGGCATCACCGCTGCCGCTGCTGCTGGCCCCTTCACGCCCATACTCGTCGGCTCGCTAAAGCCGAGACGCACGTGGACGCACTCCAGATAGCTGTCCTCGCCGACCGCCATAAACGGCAGCAGCACCGCCTCCACGCTGGTGTTTCCCTGACTGTCCCCCAGCGACGGGTTCCACATCCCCAGCGGCAGCTGCACGCGCCCACTGCCCACAAAGCGCACGGTGAGTCCGCCCTGAACGACCATCACGGTGCGCTGTAGGCCGTCCGGCTGCAGCAGCAGCGCATCATCGAGAATGACATTGTAGCCGTTCAGCATGACCGTCATGAGGTTCGTGTTGTGGCTCGAGAAGAAGAGAACGAGTCCGTTGCGAGAGAGGGTGATGTCGTGCTCTAAGGACCAGATCGGGTCGAGTGCCTCGTAGATGCGCAGGCCACGCCCTGGTGGCCACTTCAAGAGGGAGACCGGCTCCGTCAGGTGTGAGCCGGGAATCACCTCCTCTCTTTTCACACTGTCGTGCACTCCTGCAGCGCCGTCTGCTGCGGCGGATGCGCTCTCTGTGCCGTTGTCCGTCGACGTGGCGGTACCCATGAGGGCCACTCGCTTCTCCTCCCCCTCTGCCGCCGCCCGCAGCGCCGCCACCGGCTGTTCCACCAAGCAACTCAACCAGACCCGCAGCGCGGTGGCGCTGATGTCGACGGTGATCGCGTCCACACGACACCCCACCTCCCCCATCACGACGACCGGTCGACCACCACCGCCCCCGCGCGCCTGTGAATGCGCCGCCTTCTCCGCGGTCGCAGTGGTGCGCGACGGTGGAGTGGGGCGGTCATCGTCGTTGTCGTCTTCTCTTGGCTGCCCTTCAACTCCCGCAGCCGGACCTGTGCCCTGAAGCGACGAAAAGGCCAACCCGGCAGAAGACATGGCGGCCTTGGTCTTGCTGCCGCCAGCTGCCTCGCCGGTCGGTGGGGAAGACGCGCTGACCCCGTTAACCTGGCTCTGCTCTTCGCCTCGTCCTGTGGCGTTCCCCAAGTCACGTGCGACGCTCCTCGCCGCCACCGCCATGGAAGGATAGGTGACGCTCGACGTTGGAAGGTACAACTCCGCCTGCGCCACGGCGAGCAAGGGCCGACTGGGGCTCTTCACACTGGTGCACACGCACGAGTCCAGTGTGATGGAGCGGGCATCGGTGAAGCTGGACACGACGATGCCGCGTAGCTGCACACACAGGGCGTCCACACAGTTTTCCTCCAGCAGTGACGCCGGCCCCGGCGGCCCAAGGCGCTGTCGAGTTGAGTTCATTGCGGAGTTGCCGCGACTCCACGCGGAGCCGTGCGTCGAGGCCCGCAGCAGCGTGTGCAACGCCGGAACTGTCGTGGCGAGAAAGGAGAGAACTGACAGGGCATGTGGCTCAGCGGCGGCGGTCGACAGAACGCCCTCGGCGGCTATGCCGGCACGTCGGGCGGCGGTGTGGACGGCGGTGTAGCGCTGCCAAAAATCTCGCGCCTCACCCACCATGTTGAAGGACGACTCCACGTCTTGGAGGAGCACGAGACGAATACCTAGCTCCGTCACCTTCACCCGGTTCCGCAGCCGAGGGACCGCCTCCGCCGTAGGGTTCAGAGGGGAAAGGACTGCTACATGCGCGGAAGCCTGCTGTTGTGGTTGCTGTGGTGACACAACCTGCAACGGTGTTAACATCGACGAAGACGGTGTATGAGAAGCTTCGGATGCGGTCGGATTGTCCGGGCTTGGTACGGCCGCCTTCATGCACGGAGCGTTTACTGCCGACGACAGCAGTCCGTCTACTGTGTGGACGGAGCTGAGTGGGATAAAGGTCACTCCTTCGCCGCTTCTCGGGTTTGCCGTTGTCGCAGCAGCCGCGGTCACTGCAGGGAAAGGGGAGGGTAACGAGCGATGCACACCTCGAGAACTTTGACCAACCACTCGAGCCGGCCGTCCTGATTCGATCTTCTCGACCCAAACACGCTGCTCCTCACCGTCAAAGCGGTAAAGGTAGAGCGCTTCGCCGCTGGAAGTCGATGGTGCACGCGCCGCGTCCGACCCGCTCTGGTGCCTCGAGTCGTACGCGAGTCTTCTGGAGCTGCCTTGGTTTCTACCGTCGCGGTGACTAGAGAGTGGTGATGTTGGCAGCGGAGGCGCCGATGATGTTGACGGTCGAGGTGGTGAAAGCGGTGACCCGTCCTCCTGGTGAGGTCGATGCACACCATGGCGCACGAGGTAATAGACGTGTGCACCTATAGGGCGCGGCGACGGATCTGACGAGGCTTCGCCACCGCCCTTATCGTGGCGCTTACGCATCAAAGCGTCGCTCAACATCACGTAGGCAGAGGTGCTGAGGATGACGTGCACTGGCGACACCTCGAACACTGGGGCAACCGCGACGTCGGTCGTGTAGAGCGGTGACATGGGAGCTGCCGCCGTCGCAGACGAGCTACTCGAAGTAGACGGCATCGTGTGCAACGACGCCGTGGAAGCTGCGGGTGGGATCCGCCTAGACTGCGAGCCCTGCTTGCCGTCATCGTTTTCGGGTTTCATCGCCACGGCAGGTGTGCCAGACGAGATAGAAGTGCGGACACGAACAGGGTTCAGCAGCAGAGGCATACACGCCCCCACCGACGGCGGCGCTGGACGACGTTCCTCGCTGGCGCCCCTGTCGATCTCCTCCGCCCTTGCATCCTCCTCCTCCCCCTCCTCCAGGTTGCGCGTGAGGCGAGAGGAGTGCGTCGCGCTGGAGGCCTGCGTGGTTTCGCGTTGCAGGAGGGCGACGAGGTCTGCCTCGACCGACGTCCACCACGCATAGGCGTCCACCGAGTCGATATCCACAAAAAATGGCATGCTGAGCGAGAGAGGGTAGCGGGAGGCGCCGTCGCTGCCTCCGCCACCACCACCGGCAGCGTCCGTGCCGCATTGCTGCTCCCCCATGCTGTACGCCTCGTAGTCGTTGCAGCGCAGATTGTGCAGGGCGACCGTCAATCCCGCACGGACGTCGCGGTGCAGGCCGCTCTCCCATTCGTACGTGAAGCACGCGTTTTGAAAGAGCATCACCATGGGTGGGGAAAGAAAAGGCAGCAGCAGCTGCGTGTGCACCTTCGCGTCGGTGGTGCCATCCACTTGGGGAGGGACGCAACAGGCGTACTGCAGCCCCAGCCGCCGGCTTTCGTGCTGGATCACCGCATTCAGCAAGGCACACTGGGCGTTGCGAGCCGAAAACACCTTGCCGACGGCGGCAAGCGTAGCACAGGACTGCATCTGCACCAGGGTGGTCTCTTGGAGCACCTGCCCTTGCAACGCCGGGACGACGAGTCGGCGACGGATGCCCGCTGCGGAAGGGCCTTGCTGTCGCGTTTCCAGAAGCACCCCCGGCACAGCAGTTACGCCTCCTCTGCCGTTTTCGCTAGCGCCTCGCAGCGACAGCACCGAGTATCCTTTTTCGCACAGTGCACGCAGCTTTTTCAGGGATGAGCCGGTTGCACCAAGTGGTGTTGGTCCGTCCAGCAACTCCTCGTGCACGAGCACTTCGAGCTGTGGGATGCGCAACGCATTGTACCCAGGCGACGCAGAAAACACCACCCCGTCCCACAACGCCACCGCCGCGCCGGCAAAAGGGAGGTGGAAGACGATAGGGGCGAGCCGCACAAGCGTTTCTATGCAGCGCGTATTGCCTGAATTGCTGCCGCTGTCGCCGGTGGCGGTGTCTGCGAACGGCGGTTTTCCCGCTTCCCCACCTGCAGCGCTGCAGAGTGGGTCCCCGTGATGGATGTTGCTCGTACTGATGTCATCGTTCGCAAAGGCGCTCAGTGTTGAAAAGAACGCGACGTTACTGGTGGAGAGCGGGATGGTGTTGGCGGGGTTGAAGTAGGTGAAGAAGGTAAGCCACGCTCCCACCTCGACAGGGTCGCGCAGACAGATGTGCAGCGGGCCCGGCAGTGCGCCGCTGCCCGGCACCGCCGTGCCGCTGAGTGAGACGGCAAGTGTGTCGTTCGAAGCGCCAGGGCGATAGGGTGGCCGGCTGTCCATGGTGTACGTGACGTGCACTTGAATGGCGGAGGAGTGCGGTGGATCCTCTTCGCAATCTGCAAAGGCGGAGAGCATCGGCGAAACGTGCTTGCTTGCTTCGTACGTCTTCGCGTTGGCTGAGTGTCCTTCCGCGGCATTGAGGGGGACAGAGGGCGTCTGCTCCCGTGAATCAGTCGTGCGGTTGGAGAGCGAATCTGATGGTGGGTCAGTGGCACGGGTGGGTCTGCTTCTTACCGCCGATGCGTGAGGTTCAACTTCGTCCTCCAGACACTCCGTCCTCGTCAACTCTCCCTCTGCCTTTCTGCCGTCGCCCTTCGCGCTTCCATCTCTAGGTCGCTTCCCTGCAGCGGGAGAGGCGAATAGCGACGTCGTGACGCCAGGCATCGTCATGATACCTCGCACATTCACCTCTACGTACTCGTCACGGTTCAGCACAACCACGTCGCACTTCGGCACCGCTGCGTGCAGGAATAGTGGTGCGACGCTCCCTTCGCCCCAGGTGTAATACAGTTCCGAGTGCTCCACCTCAACGCGCAGCGTCACATCCGATGGAAACACCGGAGTGGTGTAGATGGAACTTGGCTCAAGTAACGCTGTTGCCGCTGCGCTTTCGCTTTGCGCAGCAGGTTTGGGAAACGGCGAGCTCTGCGCTAACGCGGCGGCGCCGATTGCCTCCAAAGCCGCCGAAATGGGAGAGCGCGGCGGCAGCGTTTTGCCGGGACGACTCGGTCGTGAGATGAAGTGGACCCGGTTGCCCACATTGCGTACTCGCCCGAGCGGCAGCGACGGGGTGTTGAAGTTCGTCCACAGCGCCATAATTGTGGGGATGTGCGCTACAACGGCGGCCTCACGCAGCGTTACAGCGATGTCGACCCGGCTGTATGGAAACACCAGCAGATCCGCTTCGCTTGGCGCAGAGAGGCGAAGGTTGATTTCCGCCCGAGTGCCTTCGCGCGAAGGCAGCAGAGGGATGTGCGCCGGTGTGCCGCGCAGAAACGCATTCACGCCGTTTTGGAGCAGCACCGCGACGTCCATGCGTTTATCGCCGTAGCGGTGAAACGTAACGTCAAGACATTCTTTCCCAAGCAACTCTATCGTAAGCGGCATCGGAGGAACAGGAATGACAAACGCCTTTCGGCTTGCCTCGTCACCGTTCATGGCGGCTGCGTAGCCAGGGAGCAACGTAAGATCACCGCCATCGCTTTCTAACAGAAATCTGGCGTCGCTGCCGATGAGACGTCCGCTTATGTGAGGAGTAGTATACTGGCGGTCTTCACGTAGATGCACGTGGCGGTCCTCGTCTTCGAAGATAAGAAGCATGATTACGTCGAACAACGCTTCCGCGGTGGCGGCGAGCTCATCGCCAAGACACAAGGTAACATGATTGAAGGCGAAGAGAAAACCGATGCCGTTGCCTTCGATGTTGCCTGCAAACGGTGACTCCTGAAGGAACTCGTCCGCCCATATGTCAATGTCGATGAACGGATCTTGCGGGTGCGGAGGTGCACTGTGACACCATCCCTCCGTCGACCCTCCCGCCGCGCTGAGGTGAATATGCCATCCGTCTGACAGAGTGGCCTGTATATCAAATGCGTCCAAGGCGAGGGCCCCAAACTCGATAAACCCAAAGTGTACAGATACTTTCACAGGGGTGCTGCTAGTGTCGTTTTCCACACTTTCTTTTTCGACCGATTCAAAAAACGACAACGACTCTACGATGACGTTGTCCGCTTCCCTCTTCCAACGAATTGCCGTCGCGCTGATGAGCAGGTTAACGTACTCAAACTTCTCAATGTCCGTTGACAGGGACGCGTTGTCTGTTACCACGTTAACCATGACAGACTCTTTGCTAAATGAGGGCGCTACGGTTACAGAGTACAGTTGTAGAAGGTTTGCGCCGTTGACAGTTGACACAATCTGCTGTACCTTGACCACAATGGGATTATGCGGTACGAGCGCAGACTTTAAGCTTTGGATGCGCAGCGAGACACCGTCTGCACTGGCTACGATGGACTTCGCCGTGATAGTGTAGTGCGAAAACGATTGTTCTTCCGGAGGTTTAAGCACTGTTGGAGCATCTTGCGGTTCCGCTGGCGTATGTTTTGATTTTTGGAAGCGTTGATGCACAAACGGCTTTACAGCAGCAATGTAGGAGACTAACTTTGAAAAGAGCATTTCCTGAAAGGAAAGGTCAAGACACGTCGTAATTGCTTCGATTGAAAGCTCACCGTTAACGGGAGCAGAGCCAATTTTGGACACTTGGAGTAATGCACCTGTGTCACCGCCGTTGCCTGTGATAGACAGAAGCGGACTGTCTTCTGAGTTTTCCGCAATAATGGTGACGGACGAAACAGACAGCTGCCCCTGCATGTTCTCACCCTTCTTTGATGCCCCCACAAACGAATTAGCTATCATGCTCTGCAAATTCTCGTCCAGCTTCATGATGAGACGTGCACACTCAATCGTCAAATTAACGTCCATGAGCGCCAATGACCGTTTGCCAGGCTGAACCACCTTTTCGCTTGGATTATCTGCATGTAGACAATAGTATTGGAGATATTGCGTGTACAGCGTCCCCTGCGGTGCTTCCTTGTGCGTTTCGTACTGTTTGACGTACCACCTAGCGGCATTCCAGCACGTCATCACGTCGCGTACGGGAGTACATGATAGCTGCTCCTCATCTACACTTGTTTCGAGGTAACTCGGCAGCCAAGGCGCTTTTAACAATATCAGGCAGTAGTAGTAAAAGTTCGACAGGAATTCTTTTCGGTGCACAAAACTGTTCCAATTAAACCGGCTGCGTTCACGCAATGCCTTTTGACAGTCCACCACTTTCTGGACAGAGTACTGCCACCATTTTATTGTTCCACCCTGATCACCTTGACGTAGCCGGCACTCTGGACGTATGCTCCACGCGTACGCTCTTTGGGGTGCAAATCGCACCCCTTCAGCAAGAACACCCAGGGCAGCGACGCAGTGCGGATTCCAGCTGGCGCTATTTTCATTCATTATTAGTGTAATAGCGAGAGAAGGCGTCGGGCGCACAGGAGCTTGGATGTCCTCCCATGAAACAGTTAACACGCCCTGAGACGAGCGCAATGCTTCTTCAAAGCGGGTAAAGTCTTCTGCGGAGCTGTTGCGCTGTGGTGCCTGCGCGTCGGCTGCATTGATTTGCGTGGCGTTTGCCGCAGCGTAGAGAAGTTGGATAGAAGCATTTTCATACGAAATCAGGCGATACAACGAGATGGCTGAAGAACTTTGTTCTTCCGGTTGAATAAATATAGGGGAAAATTCTGAATCAGTTGCCTCACAGCTTACTTTTCCAATTTGTGCTTTCACACCTGCGCTGCAACCCTGCCAGCAGCCAGATTTATCCTCCAGTTGAAAAGAGACGTTTTCAAGGCGAAATGCAAGATTCTTGAGAATTGTCTGAGTGAGGCGGTGAAGAAATCCACTTTTCGTTTCCTTCTCTGTCTTCTCTTCCTTGTTTTCGTCGGCTAGAGTTGCTTGTATAGCGGCAAGAAATTCTTCTTTCGATGTAAAGAAGGAAGAGGAGCTTGTCTGTCGACCGTACTTTGGAGCTACCACAATGGCCACATCGCGGATGATCACTTCGCATCTTCGGCTGTAGAGTGAATGCCATGGAATGTTGACACTGAGGCTTCCTACCACGCCACTTTCCAACTGAAAGTGATCAGAGAAGGATAGCAAATCCGATGCCAGCTCGACATTTTTGAGTTCAAAGGATCCCCTGAGCAGGCTAAAATTGACGGAGTTCTTGTTCAAGCCCTTGATAAATTTACCTAAATAGGTAGAAAGTATGAATGCGATATACCTGGCGAATACCATAGCTCATGATGGAGAAAAGAAAAATCTACAGCAGAAAAAAGAGAAAAATAGACAAGACACTCTTGTGTCTTTTGTTTGTTATTATGAGTGTTTTATCTTCGATGTGCGTGTTTTGTTCTCAGTCTAGAAATGTAGCTATGTATAGGAGAAATAAGGCTGTGCTTTCAGAGACTTTAATTCAATGATAGTAGAGAAAAAAATAACAGGAAGGAGTATCATGTGATGAAAACGAGCGAATAAATAAGCAAACAAACCAACAACAACAACATCATAAAAAAAACCTCTTTCACACACACACACACACACACACACCGTATATAACGATAAAGCGCCGAAGTACAACGTTCAGGTGACCAGACACACAAAAACAACTATTGATAGTGTGTAAAGCGAGGAAAATGAGGACCCTCATAATTCGAATGATCGTCACGCATGAGCTAGAAAAAAGGTTTCCTTTTCTTATCATAGTAATAGTCTATACGGTATCCGCAATTTACTCGGAATAGAAATAAATGAAAGAATCACAAAGGTGCAGAAACAATAGAAACATTCATAATCAGGCTACATGTCTGTAGGGAAGAAAAAGCGAAATGCGCCTTTGCTGCTTTCTCGTTACTCGTTCGACTGAATCTGTGAAATTGGAAAGAAACAAAAAAGCCAGAAACAGAAAGAAAAGTGCAGTCTCTTTCCTCCGAGCAAAAACGTTTTCTTTGTATGCGTGAAGGCAATGCCTTGTCGACAGAATGAGAATCTACAGAAGAAGCTCTGAAAACAAGCGTCCACAATAGATGCAGGCTGATACAGGCTTGTCGTCATGTTTTAAGCGGATGAGCTTTCCGTGCTCATCTGTCAGTTTTTCGCTGAAATGGAGCATTTTACCAAAGTGCTGGGACCCAGGGAGTGTGTTGTATTGATAACCATGCTCGACTCCGAGATGCAAAAGGTTTGTTCCGTCGGCGGAGAGGTGAGCGAGGTGGGAGTACAAAATATTTTTGCCTGTAAGGAGGTGCCAGTGCACCTCGATGCATTCGTTGTCGCATTTTTCTGTGCAGGCGTAGACTCTGCCGTGCCGCATTGTGCGAATGGTGAGATCCTTTGCCTCAAAAAAGCTGTTGCGAATTCTTCCTGTGTTAAGCAGCGTTTTTCGCACGGCCTCTTCGACAAGTTTTCCTTCTTCCATGTCTTTTTGAGTGTCTTCCTGCTGACAATTAAGACCGCCCTCCCTTCCACATTCCTTTCCTTTTGCGATGCTAGACTTCACCGTGACAGGTGGGGAGGGTGCAGGCACACTGGATGGGCTTGCAGCCTTTTTTGCGGCTAAAACCTTTAGCTGGCTGAGCTCATATTTAGCAGCATCCATTGCCTCTTTGTCCATAAGGTTTTCAAGCTGAGAGAACACTTCATCAGCGTGTTTGAGCGACTCCGCCGTGCCTTGAAAATCAAAGGTGTCGGCGTGCTCCATGAATCCGAGAGTGTTAAAGAGGTACCTAACAAAACCGTTTGGCAACGAGTTTGTCAGTCGGTGGAGTGCCTTATTAGTCTTCTTGACTTGTCGGTATTTTGGATTCTGAAAGTCAAGAAGCAGATTTGCTAAGAGTCGACGGAAAACGCTGTTGATGCATTCATGTATAACAGCCGAATCCGTGGAGGCACACAATGCTACCCACTCTTGCGGAATTGTTACAGTAGCCATGAGTAATAGAGTAGCAAAATGTTGACAATGCTGAGATGTAGTGAAGTACCGTTTCAGCGGTTCAATATATTTATATATATATATATATATACAATAGCTGACTTGGTGGCAAGTAAAAACACGACTAGAAGAAGAGTAGGGCAATGAATAAAACGGTGGAACTTCAAAGAATCGACTTGGAAAGTACTCGAGGACGCAATGACATCTTGCGCAGTTCGGAGAAACGAAGAAAGGGCCTTCTTTTTTGAGTTGAATGCTGTTAACCAGATATTGCTTAAAGAAGGGCTGATCTCTTTTGCTCTGCCTCTGTTACAACACTTGTTTTCCTTTTCCGGAGCACGGTCTTGAAGAAATACAGTCAATTCTTTCGGGGTGGTGGAAGTGAATGTCGACCCTTTTTGCTGAGAGAGGTGCGGCTTTGAAGATGTATAGCCCGAAGTTGCGCTGCGGGGGCCAGGTGGCTTGAATTTATGGTTTCCACCATTCGTTCGTCGTTTGCTGCTTTTGAGAGCGATTGGGAAAGCAGCCATACAAAGCAAAACAGTGTAAGTGCCGCAGCAAGAGGGAGCCAGAAGAAGAACGGCGAGGGGGAAGCATAGTTGACTGAAAGCCGTTCTTCATGCACATTACTGCTTCTTGTTGGAAGAACCTAAAACCACGTGAAGACTTCCACAGCAAGCGTAGCGATGGTCGTCTAGTGGTTAGGACATTCGCCTCACACGCGAGAGATCGCGGGTTCAATCCCCGCCCGTCGTACATTTTCAATGCTGGTGAAAGCATTGAATGGAGGACTCACGGAACATCCTGGCTTATCACCATCGGGGAAATAGTTCAGTGGCAGAACATCAGATTGTGGCTCTGAATACCCGGGTCCGATTCCCGGTTTCCCCTCTCTTTTTTCTTCCGCCGGCGGCGCGCCGGGAAAAAGGGATGCCGCGACCCGGGATCGAACCAGGGACCTTCAGATCTTCAGTCTGACGCTCTCCCAACTGAGCTATCGCGGCTACGACAGTTGTAAAACCACTACTTGGCTTTCAACTGACCAGAGGAAGGGCGTAGCTGGCCGCGTTTACGAGTTCCGATGTAGTATAACGGTTAGAACACCTGGCTTTCACCCAGGAGATCCGGGTTCGATTCCCGGTATCGGAGTGCCTTTTTGTTGCCGCGAGGCGGCGCGGCGAGGGAGACGGGGGCCCCCACGAAAACGGCAGAGGTGTTTTCCTCCACTTCTGAAGACGATCACAAAGAAGTGCAGGGGAACGGTTCCTAAGAGTTTGAAAGACAAGGACTTGGTGGGGGGATTAGTGGGAGGGAAGTCAGATTCTTTTCTGTCCGCTTTTCCAGTGCACTGGAAGCGCATGCTTGGTGTCACCCTCAATTGTGATTGCTTTTGCGTTTTGTTGTTCTACAACTGTGCAACGGTAGTATGAGCGAGTAGCCTATTATCACGGCTGTTTAACCGGGGGCGGATGAACGACTTCGTCAACGAGCTGGTGCGAGTTTGTTGCAAAAAAGATACGACTGACAATATCTACGCTTCTGCTGAAAAGAGTTGAAGGAAAAGAAAGTAAGAAATCATCAAAGGTATCCTCTTTATTTCAGCTGAACAGTTTCTATATTGGAACTGCTTTATTTGCTTTTCCTGTTTGTAAAATACTTTTTGGACGGTCCGCTGTAGAACCGCGGAAGGAGAGACAGCGTCGACTTCACCCTATCTGAATTGTGAAGTTTTTTTTTGCTAACTGATGAGATTGTCGTCCTTTTTCTTTCACTGAAACAGTTTTCTACAACTACAGAAGCGCTGATTAGTATAGAAGAGAAACCATTTAACAGACGGTAGAAAAGAAGCAAATGTATATTTTAGATTGATAAATGAAGGGAAAAGCAGCGTTTTGGATTTTCGAAACGGAGATGATGATTGCTTTCCGGACACGGATTAGGTGGAAATAGCGCGTCTTGTCCTGAAATACACGCGATAAAACAGGTTATTGGACGCGTTTTTGTCGTATCTCGCCTATAAACAGAATAGAACGTTATCGTTTCAGTTGTACATCGTGTTTCAGTTTTTTTTTTGGTTTTCATCTGAGAAGACGTGGGTTGGTAGCACATTATTCACACATCAAAAATCACATGTTGCTTATAGTGAATGCAACACTGATGAAACGAGGAATAGCAGCTGAAAGAACGGACAAGCTTTCTCAACCGACGTATTGAAAAATAAAGGAGTCTGGGCTTTATTTATTCAAGAAAGAACTTGGTTTTGCGCATCAAACGACCGTAATGATTAGTACCAAGGAATTGAAAACAATACAGAAACTCTAAGACTACTAAATCCAAGAATTGAACTCTTTTTCCCTTTTTCTTGTAATTGAACGCTACCATTTTTCTTTGCTGTTGCACAGAAGAGCGATGAACGACGATATTGTACGCTTTTTTGTCCGTTCAGGGCACTATCGGCCTGAAGTTATACGTCGCATTGTAATTGACATAGACACATTGTGCAACTCACTCTGCTTTTTGCGCAAAATCACGAAATGGGGCACACTGGAACAGCCGAAAATATGCATTTACGGCGGGTTGCCAGTAAAATTCTCGGTGATTCCCAAGGGCGAAGGCGGGGAAAGCATCAAGGAAAAGGAGCCACAGCTCCAAACGTTCATGCTTCCGATTCAAATATGGCTTTCACATCAGTTTCCCATTGAGCCGCCGTTTATTTATCTCGTGTGCAGTAGTGCAAGCGAGAACCCCAAAATACCAGAGGGAGTGGACACGTCTGTGATAAAAATTGTATCCAATCACCCGAATGTCGATTTTACCGGGCTGTGCTTCTGCAGAGAATTAGCGGAATGGAATCCATCTTCCTCATCGCTGTGTTACACCATAGAGCGCTTTAGCAGAGCGCTTGAAAGAAGCTCACGCTGCCCTATCTGCATCGACGAGGGGACAAGTGGAAGCTCGCCGGCAATCGACGGAAACGAGAGTGATACAGATAGGAAGAGTGCGACGGATGACATTATAGCAAACTCTTGTCTTGTTTGCTACGGTAAGAAAGACACTGTTCTCATCCCCTGCGGGCATTATTGTCTGTGCGTTTCGTGTGCTGTGAATATTACAGAATGCCCTTTGTGCCGTGCGAAAATTATGCTCCGGCAACGCATTTTCGATTAAGGATTCTGTTTGCAAGCTGGGGTGTCGTCGTTCTGGCACAGTATTTGTTGGCGAGGTTGAGACGACTAGTTGAGTTGCACTTTTGCATGTCGAGGCGATATGAATTGTATATTTATAGGCCCATTTTGTGTACAAACTCAAGGGAGAACATATTATTAACAATGATAACTGTTATGATTGTCACTGTTGTCTCTGTCGCTCTTATTGTTTTTGCTTAGAACTCCTTGTATTTATCAGAAAACTTGCCTTGTAGTCTCTATGACTCTATGGAATGAAACGAGGTGCTTTTCGTACACGCATTGCTCTTGTCTTTCTATTACAGCTTCTCAGATATATACAATTTCAAGAGGTCTACGTAGCCTTTCTTCCGCTCTTCAAAACTGAACCACAAACAACAGCAAAACTGTTGGATGTAGTCGCTACTGAGGAAAGAGAGTAACAATACTTGAAAAAAAAGCTCCTGTAATTGCTGAGTCTTAAGCAAGAAATATGACTTTTTCTAATGGACATAGCTTGCACTGTAAAAATGGACGTGTTATTTGTTGTTATGCACTTTTAATATAGTGCCACCTTCATTGAATAGTAGGGATCACCAGTGAACTCAATGAAAGTTTTTTTTTGTGCTGGCTTCGTTGTCTTCATCGGTTTGTCCTTGTCTGTTTTTCTTCTCGAATTGTCTTGCATAATTTTTTTTTTCTGCTCTGCCATAATTAAAGTAGCTCGTTGTAACCAGAGCACAGAATTAGGAAAAATAACATAGGGTAGACTAAATCAACGTTGAACACAAATAAAACTATGCCGTCCAATAAGGTCCTTGCCATTAGTGGCGCAGTCGTGGCGACAGCGGCAATTATCGGCACCGTGGCGGTTGTGCGCGCGCAACGAAAGAACAACGAGGAGGACGACGATGTGTTTTCAACCCCATCAAGCAAAGTTTTGCAGTCGAAGAGGCAGCAGCCCACCGCTGCGCAGAACGCCGCACCGAAGGCTTCGCCGAAGCCCGCCGCTGTTGAACCGGCGGCGACGAAGGAAGCTCCTTCCGCGGTTGAAAAGGTGAAAGTCGTCGATGGCCCCGCAAAGGTGGAGCCAAAAGCACCATCTGAACCAGTCGCTCCTGCGGATGCGGGGATCTCGCTGCTAGATGAGGCTTTGAACGAACTGGAGCCGGCCGCGCCGGCGGCTCCGCCCGCCCCTCCTGCTCCAGAGTCCAAGATAGAGAGCAAGACTGCGAAGCCTCCAACCGCGGTGGACTTTGCCGACCGTAAGGCCTTCAATCACCTTGGCATCGCCATGAAGGTGCCGAATGGCTGGGACGTACGCGAAGAGCTGTCTCCCATTCCCAACGTTGCGATGGTGACGGTGTGGAACCCGGAGTTCGAGAACTTTCCCAACGCCGAGATGCCAGGCGCTGTCCCGGTCATCATCCTGTCGGTAGAGGACATTCGCGGAGAGAATCTGAATCTCACTGAGTTTAAGGAGCGGTCGAAAGATCTGTCGATGCAGCAGATGCTCATGATGACCGGCGGTGTCGTGCAGCCCATGGTCCGAAAGGATAGCAGCGTGCAAGAAGGTCCGTTCCGCCATATCTTAGAGTATGCGCAGAGCATGCCGCCGTTCTTTGATCTCTCGGTCATCAACCTGCTGGAGGTGCGCAACGGCGTTGCGTACGTTTTTCAAATCATGTGCAACCCGAAGATCATGAACGAGTACCGACCCATCTTTCTGCAGCTTGCCCGCGACACGCTCGTGACGCCGATGGACTCCAGCGCATTGGGCTTCTACCGTGTCCACACCGGCGAGGTGGCGGTGGATATCGACACGACATGGAGCTGGTCCTACCCTTCGGCTGATGAGACGGCTTCCAGTCCGTTCCTCGCGCAATTTCAGCTCGCCTCCACTGTGAAAAAGGAGGAAGTGACGCTGTACGAGGAGGACAAGGTGCCAGTGACGGAGCACAAGCT
The DNA here is from genome assembly GCF_001293395.1 of Leptomonas pyrrhocoris. NCBI lineage: Eukaryota > Euglenozoa > Kinetoplastea > Trypanosomatida > Trypanosomatidae > Leptomonas > Leptomonas pyrrhocoris. Next base: position 458,360 of record NW_015438372.1, read on the forward strand.
GCGGAACAAGAAGACGGTCGACGGCGTCACAATTTGCTCCGCGTTCGACGGGGCACAGGAGAAGAAGACGCTGTCGTACAACAACTACGTTCTCGTGGTGCGCCCGCAGCAGAAGGCCATCTCGTACTTGTCGGAGACCAGTCTCGTGCGGACCATCAAGAGCGTGGCCCCGTCGTCAGAGGAGCGGCGCCCGAAATCCGGCGCTACGTTTGTCACTCCTGAGTATGGCTACCAATTCGACGTGGTGGGCGGGAGTCGCGTGGTGTCGACGAAGCTGGGCAACGGCACCGTCGTGTACGCGCCGCAGGGTATCCCTGCCGATCCGTCTAAGGCAGTCTCGCCCGAGGAGCAGGGCCCGACAGTCACTATTCGCATCGGCAAACCGGAGACAGACCCGGATTGCATGGGAAGCATCGCAGAGTGGCGCAGCCGCATCGAGGAGGAGGCGGCAAACGGCAGTATTACCAGCATCCAGGTGGTGAACCTGAAAGGTCAGGAGTGCCTCACGTTCATGTCGAAGGAAATGCAGGAGGTATCGCCGAACGAGAAGGTGGAGGTGAGGGGCAAGGTGTTCATCTTCGTCCGCGACGGCGTAACAACGCTGGTGCGTTGGGAGAGCGCGACCGGTACGTGGCGCAAGTACGAGCGGGACATGGATGCGTTCCTCGCCTCGTTCGAATTCATCGAAGACTCCGCGTAAAACTGTTTCTCTCTTTCTCTCTCTCTTTGTGCGGTGAGACAAAGAAAAAGTAACAGAAGTGGAAGATGGCAGCTGTAACGGTTATTATGGAGAGCTGGAGTGTGAAAGCGGCTGTAAACCCAACGTGTGGAAGCATCCCACCAAATGAAACGTCTTTTCTGTTTGTTTGTTTGTAAAGGATGAGCAGGAGTGAAAGAAATGGTTGCCGAGGGATGTAGTAAAACACAAAAAAACAGACACGTTGGGTTGCCTCATATCTCGGACTCTCTTTGCTTAAATATAGTTTCCAAATTACTATTCACATATGTTTTTTCTGTTTGTTTTTTCCCCATTTTCTTTAACGTATCACACCAGCGCACGAGAAGGCGCTTTTGCGCACTCTGCAAACGCGCTGCATTTTTTTAATTTGATTGATGAGGTGTTACAGCAGGCATCCTCCTCTTTTGTTCGAGCAGCGTCGAAACGAAGCTTATTCTCCCGCACCAAAAAGAAATAAAGAAAGAAAAAAAAGAGGGTGCTGCAATAACGCGTCTACTGCTGGCTCATCTCCTTCTTTCATTTCTACAAGAAATTCAGGAAAGTGAGAGTCATGTGCGTTCGAGTGGCCTATTTTTTTTTCGTTTTCTCGCAAAGCTCGTTGTAAACACAAAAAGGAAAACTACTTCATGGAGGTTCTGGTGCTTTGCGCGAAGGTGTCTTGATACTTCTACGCAATGAAGCAAGCGGTCTTTCGGATTTTTTTTTCCGTTGTTGCTGGTGCTGGAAGCTGGTGAGACAATATAACATGTCTAAGTAAAAGTGAAGTGGAATGCGAATGTAATAAGAACTGGAACCGTTACATTCCTTCCCCCCTCAAATTTACAGGTGTGTGTGTGTGAGCGTTCTTGGCTGCAGGTTCGAAGGTTGTTTGTTTGCTCTTCCCTTTTCTGTGCCTCCCCCCCATTTACGTGTTCGTGTCGCTACGTGTCTGCGTTGTTGAAATTCGTTGTTACACGTGTGTTTTAATATTATTTTTGCTGCCGACGCTATTCATTTTTCTCATTTGATGTTGGCCCTTCTGTGTTGTCTTTTCTACTTCGCTGATAACAATTGTCGAGCATTCATAAAAGCGATCTGCCGAATCAACACGCACTCTACACAGCACCGAACTCTCCTTCATCCTCGAGGGAGAGTGATGTTGGCTGTAAAGGCAATGTAGGTATGCAATTCAATGTGTGTCGACTCTCAAACCGCCGGTGTAGTAACAGGAACCCGTTTGACGGGGCTTGTGCCGCCACGGCATCTTGGCTTTCTTTTTTCTGTTACTTCCTTCGCCCCACTTTTCCGTTGCCGATTCGCATCGTCTTCTATTGGAGTCTACCGCTTCGTACAACCTCAAAAAGTGCAAAGGCTGCCGGTCTCCTTTGAGATTTCTTTCTTCGTAACCGTTCTACTGATTTCTCCTTCTTTTCCTCTCTGCCTCTCTGTCTGTTTCTCTTTGTTTTCCTTGTATCTTTTGGACGTATATAGCTTTTTTTCTGCACAGTTTTTTTTTCTTTAAAACCACAACAGAACATTGTTCTTTGTTTTCTTTCTGGAATACTACGAAGAGGTAGACGTGACGCGTTTGAGGCGAATAATAACTATAACGATAGCAACGGCACACCCAGACTACAAGCCGCAGCAAAGCGGCGAAACCGTCCCACTCGAAGCTCTAGAGTATTCTCAACAGTAATATTAGTTAAAAAGGGATTTGCGTATTTCGCTTTACGGCGATGTCGGCTTTGATTCGCGATCGGCAAATGCGTCGCCTCGCTCTCACCGTCGCGGCTGCGCTTCTGCTGTGCCTTCTCCCCTCTCGTGCCGACCAGCCGCCTTGCCAGGTGCCGAACTGTCGCACCTGTGCCGCAGACAACGAGTTCTTCTGTGAGGTCTGCAGCAGGCCAGAGTTCATTCACGCCAACGGGCAGTGCTCGCCTCGCGGGACGTGCAGCATCACGGCGTGCGAGAAGTGCGAGGAAGGCACCATTAGCCGGTGTCAGACGTGCGAGCCCGGCTACGTGCGCGCCGTCAACGGCCTCTGTGCGTCTCTCGTCGAGTGTGAAATGGACAAGTGCACCTCGAGGGAGGAACTGCGCGATCGAATTGCCCAGACAACGGTGCAGTGTAGCGTAGCAGACACAGTAAAGGAGAAGGGAGTGTACGTGTGCGTGGCCTCGAAAGGTGGCGGCGGATCTGTCGCCGCTGGCTCTTTTTGGCAACGCGCGCCGTGGTGGCTCTACGCGACTGTCACGACCGGCGCGGCAGTGGGACTCGGCTCTTGGATTGTGTCTCGTCGACGCAGTAAAGCTTAGACGAACCTTTGCGTGCATGTTTCTGTTTTATTTATTATCATTATTTTCAATTTTCCACTGCCTACCAGCAATACTCTTGTTGACCCTCTTTTTTCTCTATTTATTTAGCTTCTGAGTTTTCCGAAACGACAAAAAAAAAAGCTGCGTGTGGCGCACCTTCCCGTTTCCCAACACTTCTCGTTTCGTTGCTCGTTTTTGTTTTTCTTCAGTAGATATCCTCTTATGCGTTGTTTGTCTTTGTCTTTTTCTTTTCATCTTATCCTGCATGTAAATGACATGTTGCGCGTCACACTAGACGAAGAGAAATGTCCGCCTTCCTGATGTAACATCAGCCTTTTTCTTTTTTTTTTCCCGTTCTTTCGGGTTTGTCATCGTTTCGCGGCACCGCAGCAGGTTGTAGTTTCCAATGCTGATTGGAGATGAACCTCTATTTTTTTTGGTTTTGCACGTGTGTGTGTGTGTGTGTGTGTGTGTGTGTGTGCACAACAGCGTTGCGCGCGGTACTCTAGGTGTCGAAGCTGTGAGGCGTGCGAATGCGTGAGTAAGTGTGTGTCGTGTGTGCGTCGACCGGTGTAGCGGGAGGAGGCTGCGACGCGCTCTTAATGCTGATGGACTCTGTTTTTTGCCATGTACGCTCACCGCATACTTTTCCGCTTTCCGCGTGTCTTCTACTGTGTTGCTCCCATTTTTCTTTTCCCGTTTCTCGTTTCTTTCCTACCTCAGCAGCTGAGAGGTAGCGCACACACGCCAATCTTTGCTTTTTCACGCTGTCCTCTCTCTTTGCTTTGTCTTCATTTACTGAGATTATTATTACCGTGTACGCGTTGCAGAGCACGACGTTGCGTTCATGCATGTTTCGTGTCTTTTTGTTTTTCTTCTTCTTCTCAGCCGCGGTGGTCATTTGCGCCTTCGCATTCGGTTGGTATTTTTCTTATTTTTGTTTTTGAGGTATTCAGCTTTTCCCACTTCTCATTGTCCTCATCGCACCAGGGAATGATTTGACCATACGTATGTGCACAGCCTTTTCTTTATCGCTTTACCTGTGCCGCCCCCTCCTGCCCCTCTCTCCACTGTCCACTGTTTAGGCGCACGCAGTCTTCTGAAAAAAAAAAATATATGCGATTCCCATAAATTGAGATGAACGTTGCAAACACGCGTACATGCAAACTAGCAAATAATAATAGTAATAATAATAAAGGCACGAAACTGAATCGAAGAAGGAAAAAAGAGATGTGAGGCGAATGAAAACGCGTAGTCATTGCGAAGAACGCGCGCGAGAGAGGGAGATATAGCACGGCGGGTCAATCTGCGATGCCGGTGCACGTGCGTCGTGACGCGTGTAAAACCGAAGGAAAAACTGGAAAAACAAAACAAAAAACACAAACAGGTAGATCTCATGTGTTTTCTACTTCGACTTTTCTCTTCCACTTCGACTCTTTCCCTCTCTCCTCCACGACTCTCACGGTGATCCCCTTTTTGTGCGTTGAATGCGTCCTTGTCATGCGCATTTCTGCTTGCCCTCAATTATCGTTTCGCCGCCTGCGCTTCTACACCCACGCACACGTTGCCTCTGCAACGTAGATTAAACACCACATCGATCTTTTCGTGTTACTTCACATCGCCGTCTCTCTCTCTCACACTAGAGTTATCCTCTCTTCACCTTTCTTGCAGCGCTTCTCTGTTTCTGCCCTACATCGCGAAACCTTTTCGATTAAAAATAAAAGTAAAGAAAAGAAAAAGGGAAAACAATGTCTTCCGTGTCGAACAAGTTTCTCGTGGCCGTGCTCGCTGTGCTCGTGCTGGTGGCGTCCATCGCCGCAGCACAGGGCTCGGGCTGCCAGGTACCCAACTGCGACGCCTGCTCCCCCACAAGCGAGTTTCAGTGCGCGAGGTGCGCGGCCGGCTACATCATGAACGGCGGCCAATGCTCCCCTGCGACGTACTGCGGCGTCACGAACTGCATCGCGTGCGTGAGTGCGAACCCTAACCGGTGCGCGACGTGCGAGAAGGGCTACATGATTACGAGCAGCGGTCTGTGCGCCGCGAGGCGGAGGAACGCTGCCGCGGCCCCGACTACTGCCATGTGGACCGCCGCCGCTGCCGCCGCCGTTGCCGTTGTGTACGCGCTGTGAGAGGCTGTGTATGTGGAGGGGGCGCTGCATATCCACGTTCCCCCCCTCCCTTTCCTCTTCCTCGTTCTCCGTCACCGGGGTTGGGGGATACTCATCCGTAGGTGGAAAACAAACGGATCAGCCACAGTAACAGAAAAGCGTGACCCTGTTTTAAGAAGTGAAGGAAGAACGAGAGAGGTTGAAAAGAAAGAAAAACCGGCACGGCTTCGTTTCCATGCGTTGCCGTTGCAGCACTTCATCTTCTTGGGTCCTTTCCTCAACGCACCCCCCCGCCCCGCCCCGCCCCGCCTGTTCCCTTTGGCTTTCGATCTTCTTATTTTCCCCCTTTCATTTTCATTTTCTTTTTTTATTTCCTTTTTGTGGTTCTTCGGTGTTTTCTCACCTATACACTTCATTGAAGTATGTGCACAGCTGAAAAGGAGGTGCATTGTAGACGACCGTGGGCACCTTTTTCTTTTTTCCCTTTCTACTGCGTTTCTCTCGTTTTGTTTCTAATTTGTGTACAGCCACGAGCATTTTGCTCACTTGTTTGTTTTTTTCTTCTCTTTTATATTTATAAGTAGAGGGGGAAGAAAGAACAAACTGTGTTCCCCTTTCCTTTCCTTTCGTTTCGTCTGTCTTTTTCTCTCTCTCTCCTGTCCGCAATTTCAGTGAACCGCTAACACGGCGGAGACGGTGCGCATGCCCCTCTCTCTCCCTCATTTTTTTTTTCGCTGTTGTTGATGTCTTGCTCTCTTCTCCGTTTTCTGGCCACAGTTTCCTTTCTCTTCTTCTCCTTCTCTACTACAGACAAAGCAACCACATCCTCTTCCGTTAACTATATATATACCTTTCTGCATCTTTTCCTTCAGTGCTTTATTGAGTGTCTTTATTGCCCCCTCCGAAGCGCATTTTCCTTTTAGGGATCTTGCGTTCCGCGAGATTGTTGGACTGTTTTCGTTCTGTCGTTCTCTCGCGTCTCTATTATATCTGTTTGCTGAAGAGACGCCGCCTCGTCGAGGCCTTTTTTTTTCTCTCTCAGATCCCTCTTCCACCTCCCTTCAGCCGACGCGCTCGCCAAAGAGCCGCCGCAACGACCTTGGGAGGCGGGCAGAGGGCCTTTTGTACGTTCGCAGAGAGAGGGGGAAGGGGGAGGGAGCAACGCTCACATCAGCGACGAAGCGAGCGAGTGTGCACCGATCGGCTCCTCAAATAGGCAGGTATTAAACGACACTTTCCTTTCCTTTTTTTCTCCACTCGTGATGAATGCGTTCGCGTGATGGAGAGAGGAAAGCTGAAAAACAAACAAAACAAAAAAGAATCGCACACACACACACCTAAGAAACATCAAGGAAGAATGGGAATTGCAGGTGAAGGAGCCGTGCACGACGTAGCCCATTTCTTTCTCCTTCTGTTTCGTTTTTCTTTTTTAATAAAGAAAGCGACCTCCCTTGTGTCTCAACAAGGTGCGTTTTTTTTTCCTTTGTAGCTCTCCTTTTGATTACTCCCATTTGTGTAGTTATGTGTGGTTTATTTACTATTATTATTATTACTATTTTACCGTCCATGTGGTGCAGTCTCGCAACACATGTAGGAGTTCAAAAAAAAAAAAGAAAGAAAAACGGAAAAAGAACGAAAGAAAGGACGCAGTTGACAAGCCGGAGGCAGAGGAACAGAAAAAAGAGAGCTGTGTACCCAACTGGCACACTAGAGTCTCTCTTTCTCTCTTTCTCTCTTCTCTTTGTGCTCCCTTCACGTGCGTCAATGCTATTTCCTAAGTCTTCAACATCTTTTGTGCTGTTTGTTCGCCATGAATCTTCAGCGCCGCAAGTTTTTTTTTCCTTTTTAATGAAACAAGCGGAAACAAAGGGGACAAAGTGGATGGCTTTTCTCTTTGACCCTGCGTGGTGCTACGCGCTATATCTCGTTATGCACTCTGACATTCAAAGAAAATTGTGCTTTCTTTTCCTCGTTTTTAAGTTACGATAATCATGTGAAGGGAAAAGGACAACCAAACAGCAGCGGCAGCAGAAGAGAGATACAAAACGGAAAAGGTTTAACATCGTTATTTTTCTTCTTGAGGCATTTCAAGGTTTTCTGAGGAAAATAAATATAAGAGTCCGTAAAGCACACTTCTATCAACGCTAATAGCTAGTGAGAGGAAACAACATGCACTTTCCTTCCCTGCGTCTTGGCAGTGCGGCGGTGCTGAATGACTGCCTTGCTTTCACGATGTGCTGTACGTTGTCACGCAGCGCGTTCGCGTTGTGCATCCCTTTTGATGCTGTGTGTATGTGAGTGTGCGTGTAGGTTTGGGTCTCACGATCGCGGGTGACAGCTCCGTGCGCTGTCACCTAGCCGCTTCATGTTCACGGTTCTTTTTCACGTGCCTTCCATGTTGCCTCTGCTGTCTGCTCACGTCTTCCTTTGCTTTCGTGTTTCGTCCTGTCGCATCGGTGCTAAAGAATTCTCGCTTGTAACACTCCTTACCACAGCCGTGCGACGTATCTCATTCACTCGCCCTTCTTCATTGTTCTTGCTCCTCTCGTCATCCCAGTCAGCAGGATTCATCATGGCCGCCTCCACCACGAAGTTTGCCCTCCTCGTCGTTGCTCTCGCCCTGCTCGCCTCTTACGCGAGCGCGGCGTGCGCCATTGCCAACTGCCTGAACTGCTCGCTCGCGAACCCGAACCTGTGCCTTGTGTGCGCGGACGGCTACCGCCTGACCGGCAGCGGCAGCTGCGTCTCTCGGGTTGGGCCGAACGGTGCTCTTGCCCCGCAGTCGATGGCGGTAGCTGCGGTGGTGGCGCTGTTCGCTGCGTTGACGTACGCGCTGTAGAGTGTCGATGCCACGCTTGCAGCGGCAGCTGCGGCGAACGCAGCCGGTGAGGAGAGGGTGGAGAGAGGGGAGAGATCAGCTGCGTCGACGTACTTCCTGAAACTGATGCGGCGCTGTGTGTGTGCGTGTGCGTGTCCACCTCCCCTTTTTCTCTTCTTTTCAAGGCACCTTGGGACTATTTTTTACTATTATTCATTTTCTTCATTCCCCTTCCCAACGTCCGCCGTCTCCTCATTTTTAGTTTTACTTTTCACTCAGCTTTTTGTGTTTGCGCTCTCTGTGCGTTTCAGACCGAAAGCTGTCTGGACGATGACGCAGCAGAACCCATGTGAACACCATGAGACACTTTTTGTTTCTTCTTTTGTTGGTCTTTATCTTTTCAATTTCGCCATGTGAACAAACCCTTTTTTTCTTGTTTTCTTCCTTTGTTTTCTTTTTTCTATGAACAGCAAAGTGCCTTCTTTTTCCTCTCCTCCTTCTCCTCCTGCCCTTTTATCATCTGCATGTTCGTCGTGTGTACGGTTGCAGTGTGCGAGGTGGGCGGCGCGTGTTCTTCCTGCGGCGTTGGCGGCTTATTATTATTATTATTATTATTTTCTTCCTTCTCACTCCGCTGTGGTGTTTGCTGCCCCTCTCCCGACCCTTGCCCCCTCCACCCCCTCTCCTCGTATGTGCCTCCGTGTGCACCGGTGGAAACGCAATGAGTTGGTGGGGTGGGGGGTGGGGGTGGAGGCACCACGATGAGACGGCCCAGTTGGCCAAAGTAGGAAATAAAAGCAAAAAAAGAAAGGCAGAGCAAAGGGTGCAGAGAAGAGAAGAGGAAGAAGAAGAATGTGCAAAAAGTTATTGGCGTGGCGAAACAAGTACGTCGAGTGACGCGGCCTTCGAACAGGAACCGAAGCAGCGTGCTCTGTTTCCTTCCTTTTCTGATATCTGTCCAGCATGTTTTCTTTTTTTAATGATAAGCTGTCTCAAGTGGAGCAGCAGGAGCGTGGAGACAGGACGTTCACTTCACGGCAAAGATGCCTTACAACGGATCAGAAGGAACGTGTCAAAGAAAGACAGCAAAAATCAAAGTGAAACAACTCAGTAGAACAAACGAGGTGCTTCGTGGAAGCAAAACAACCGAGAAGCACCGAATGACTGCCTTGCTTTCACGATGTGCTGTACGTTGTCACGCAGCGCGTTCGCGTTGTGCATCCCTTTTGATGCTGTGTGTATGTGAGTGTGCGTGTAGGTTTGGGTCTCACGATCGCGGGTGACAGCTCCGTGCGCTGTCACCTAGCCGCTTCATGTTCACGGTTCTTTTTCACGTGCCTTCCATGTTGCCTCTGCTGTCTGCTCACGTCTTCCTTTGCTTTCGTGTTTCGTCCTGTCGCATCGGTGCTAAAGAATTCTCGCTTGTAACACTCCTTACCACAGCCGTGCGACGTATCTCATTCACTCGCCCTTCTTCATTGTTCTTGCTCCTCTCGTCATCCCAGTCAGCAGGATTCATCATGGCCGCCTCCACCACGAAGTTTGCCCTCCTCGTCGTTGCTCTCGCCCTGCTCGCCTCTTACGCGAGCGCGGCGTGCGCCATTGCCAACTGCCTGAACTGCTCGCTCGCGAACCCGAACCTGTGCCTTGTGTGCGCGGACGGCTACCGCCTGACCGGCAGCGGCAGCTGCGTCTCTCGGGTTGGGCCGAACGGTGCTCTTGCCCCGCAGTCGATGGCGGTAGCTGCGGTGGTGGCGCTGTTCGCTGCGTTGACGTACGCGCTGTAGAGTGTCGATGCCACGCTTGCAGCGGCAGCTGCGGCGAACGCAGCCGGTGAGGAGAGGGTGGAGAGAGGGGAGAGATCAGCTGCGTCGACGTACTTCCTGAAACTGATGCGGCGCTGTGTGTGTGCGTGTGCGTGTCCACCTCCCCTTCTTCATGTCCTTTTTGTTTTTTGCAAAGATATGTGTTGCCTCTCTTTTCCACTTAATCATCCTCATATTTACTTCCGATCTCTGGCTTGATGTGCGCAAAATAGCCCGCTAGCATTGTTATTCTCTTTCCTTTTTTATTGTTTGCGTAATGAAGCTTGTGCAGGTGGAGACGGAAAAGTGTTGAGTGTCAGCGGGAGACGTCGAGGACGAGCTCCACAGCAACGGCAACGGCGTGGTGCAGTGGAGAGACCGCACCCCCCAAGAAAAGGACGAAGGCGGCTTTCGCCGGAGACTACCGAGGACAGGCAAATCCAAGCAGAAGGGCACGACGTTGTAGCTCGACTCAACACAAATGCTCTCTCGCTCGCTGGCAATCTGCATTACACGGCGCCAAAAGAAAGGAGTATATATATGTGTGTATTGGCTCGTCAACGCGGCCTTTTTATGACTCCGTTCCCTCAGGTCGTCGATACGTGGCGGCTTTTTATTTAATGTTTCTTCTTGCTTTGTTTTTCTTCTTCATTCTTCATGGCCATGTCTGACACGCTTCTATACCAAGAGTGTTGATGCTCCGCCGCATTTTCTCTCTTCTGTTTGTTGTTTTCTTCATTGTTTTTCTTTAGGAAAGCCCAGTATGTGTACAACTTCTACGCAGACGTGCTCCTTCGTCAAATATATAGGTTTCTCTCTTCTTTTTTTTCTCAGAGGGAGCATGCGTGCGTGCATATTTTATTTCATCTGGCGTTTAATGCTGTGCACAGACAAACAACAAATACTGCTGTATCGGTATATATATATGTATATCAGTGTTTTCCGAGTCCTGCGCAGCACAACGGTGAGGGGTGAGCCGTAACGCATAGAGTCAAGGACAACAAAACAAAAGGGGGAGCATCTTTCAGCCTTCTTCGGACCTGTGCTACTCGCAGCAGCAACGGACACAGGAGTCGAACTCGCTAATTAAGGAGCGCGGGATGAAGGCGAAAAGACCTTTCGCACGCACTGAAACTGCTCCCTAGGATGACAGTTTTTTGATGCTCTGACTTGATGTCGCTCTCTCCAACTCCCCCTCTTTGTCCTTTCCTCGCATTTCCTCTCCTCGCGTGCTTTGATTTTTGTGAACAGAGGTGTTTCCCCAAGGCAGAAACAGTAGCGTTAAGAAGAGATTCCTCTTTAGAGAGGGACATATTTAAGACGAAACAGTAATAATAAAAGGATGTGTGTGTGTGTGCGGTATGTTGTTGCAGCCCCGGGAAGCATTACACCGTTAATTGACACCGTCTTGTGAGAGGGGCGTCGCAGCTGCCGGTTAAGCGGCAATGGAGTCGCAGGTACTACAATCGCCGCCTGCACAACATCCGTTGCAGCAAGCTAACCCCACCGCGACCCGTCGCGTGTGAGGCACAGGGCGTCAGGATGACTAGCTGGGTGCCTTTTTTTTTCTAATGGTTGGCCCCCGGCCCGGAGGACCTCCACAGCACGCGGATAACCATTCCCTTTCGTTTCCCTTTGGCGTTGTGTGCTCTCTGTGTGTGTGCCGGCCTGCGTCGCTCTGACACACGCGTCTGCGGTTGCTTCTTCCTCGCCTGCAGCGGGAGCGATCCACCGCCTCCCGCCGCGTGCCGCACACCCAGCGACCCCCGTCGCGTCCCCCCTCCCGCCTCTAAAAGTGCCGAGAGAAGGCGTCAGCCGGATTGCGCTCGCCCTCGACGTAGCACAAGACCACATCGATGCTTCTCTCGCGCCACAGGTCGTAGGTGTACTCGTAGAGCGTGTTCAGCGAGTACCCCCGGCCAATCCCACCAAACCCGTTCAGGCGCTTCTGCGCGTGGACGATAGGGAAGTGGTCCGTCACCAAGGCCACGCGTGCACCGTCCGCGAGGCCTTCCATCACCAGGCGGCGTAGGAGCAGTTCCGCCGCACGAGGTTCCGCGTGTGCAGAGTGGCGCGCCATGAAGCTGTCGCCGCCGTCCTCTTCCGTGTACGCGTCGTCCTCGCTGTGCCCGCTGTTGCGTGTGTTGCGGGTGACGTGCAGCGGTGGCCGCTGCTGTGTCCCGGGTGTGTCGTCCTCGAACGGCGGGAACTCGCCCGCGAGCTCGTGCACCCAACGCTGCTGGTACAGGTCGGTGCGCCACACCGCGTCCGCGAGCCGGCGCTTCACCACCGCGCCCCAGCCGCCCACGGACGCGTCCGTGTAGCACACGACGTCGTAGTCCGCGTCCTGGTACGTCGGGCTTCGCTCGTCGGCGATGGTGCTCCACTCGTTGCGGAGGAGTGTCCGGCCGAGCTGCATCATGCTGGCATGCACTCCCGCATCCAGGTAGGGCAGCTCCTCGTCCCAGTCCAACCCGCGGCAGACCATCCGGTACACCCCGCGATACGCCCGCAGTAGCGTGAAGGCGCGGGCAGGGTTGACATGCTGTGTCGTGTGAATGGCATACAGCATGAGGGACACGAGGGACACAAAAGACCGGCAGCTGAACCGTCGCGCGGGCAGAGCCAACGTCAACTTCGCCACTGTCTTGACGGAGTTTCTCACCACCCGCTCCGTTCCGGTCCAGCGGTACTCCTCCCCAAGAAAGACGTTGTTCTCCTGCGCCCTGTGGAGCAGCGCGTCGTCGGACATGCGCGCTAGCTCCTCCCGGTCCGGAGACGTCAGCAGGTTGGCCGCGCGGATGCGGTCCACCACCTGCCGCACCGTCCTGACGAACGGCACCTCCTGGCCAGTCCTCGCCGCGATGAGGATGTTGTCGATCATTGTCATGATGACAACAGGCGTGTCGACGTCCACGATCGTCCACGTGACGGCCTGGCCGACGGCCACGCTCCAACGCGCGCCGGTAGGCAGTGTACGCAGGCGGTAGTAGTCGCCCGCGGCAGAGCGGAAGACGAAGCTGTTGCGGAGCGTCCCCGGCAGCGGAATAGCGTCGTAATACGCTTCGAAGTCGATCTGAAGCATATAGCGACACCACCGCAGCGCCTGGCGGCGTGCGAGCCGTGTGGGGTACTCCACGCGCGGGATCTCCTCCTTCCGGATGACGGAGTTCAGCAGCGGCTCCGTGATGAGCCTCCGCCGCCCCTTCATCTCGGGCACCGCGAACACGTTCACGCCGTGCACACCCTCAGGCAGCACACCCGCAGCTCGCCGTCCGTTCCGGCGTCTGGTTCCCAGCGGCCCGTCGCGACCCCAACAAGGTCCGGGGCACACAGCTCAAACTTGCCCATCTCGACCGCCCGCCGGATGTCCTCTGCCGGCAGACGCGTGGGCTTGATGGTGCGGGACGTGCGCAGCCCGGCAAACTGGGCCGCGTCCATGTATCGCAGCACACGGCGTAGGAAGTGATGTGTCCGTGTGTGCGCGGTCGGCAGCGTCTTCACCGCCTCGATGCACAGTGGCGTTGTGGCCTTCAAGTGTAGGCGCCACTCGCTCGGCGGCGGCGGCCGCACCGGGCGCGCCACGCCTTGCATGCGCTGGATCAGCACATACAGCTCCCGTGCATCCACGCAGAGCTCCTTCGCAGTGGGCGCCCGAGCGCCTACTGCGGTGATCCGCGGAGGACCCGGCCGGCGCTGGCCAAGGCGGTTTCGGCCTCCGAGGTTAGTCGGAGGCCATAGCCCAAGTAGCGATGGAGTGTGTCTACCCGGGTGTGGCCCGTCAGCCGCATCAGCTGCGCCTCGGGCACGCCCTGCGCCGCCAGGTGCCGCACCGCGCCCTTCCTCACGGACGGCAGTGCTGCTCCCGGGCTGATCTTCCGCAGCGCCGTGCGAATGCGGTCGCGCAGCTCGTTGCGGTTCTGGAAGAGGCTCTGCCGCGGCAACCTCCGCGCGAGCACTCGTGCCAGCTGCGACGCTGCCTCCCGCGTCAGAGCCGACGCACACGCGTAGGGGCCGCGGAACTTCGCGCCCTTGCCGCGGCGGATCGTCAGCACCACCTGCACCTCGTCGCCCGCCACTTCCACTGCGGCGTCGTGCTGGTGTGGGTGTGCGGTCGCTGCGCCCTCGATAACCCGCACGTCCCGTGCCTGGAGCGACCCGATGTCGCCAGCCCGCGCCGCAAAGGACCACATCATCGCCAGGTAGAGACTGGCGTCCGGCGACGTCTGGTCCAGCAGCCGCATCGCCTGCACGACCTCGCTCAGGACCACTGGAGTTGGTGGCTGTGCGATGGTCTCCCGCTCGAAGCGGTGCGCTGCGAGCGCGGCCGCGCGCCACTCCGGCGACACGGTGATGTCGATCCCGCGCGTCTGGTTCGTGTAGAGCGGCAGGTTGGACAGCGCGCCACGGATGGCCGAGAAGGCCTTCGCCGTGGTGGACCACTTCCACCGCCTCGCCCGCGCCATGCGCATCACGAGGCCGATGGCTGCAGACGCCAGGTCCTGCCCCAGCAGGTCGGCAGGCATGGCGCGCAGCTCGTGGAGCCACTTCAGGTGGAGCCCTCGCATGGCTGGCGTGAGCGCCGTCCATGCGAGCTGGCTGACATGTGGGGGTTTGGCCGTATAGATATACCAAGTGCGTGGGCAGGCCACCACGGACCCCACGGCCGTGCTGCCCAATCCGTTTAAAGGCGCTGAGGACTTGTCTTTTGCGGCGTCGGCGGCGTACATCAGCGCGCGCCGCATCTCGGCCGTCATGTCCAGCTCCGCGTCGGCATCGCCCTCGCCATCGCCGCCGTAGTAACCGCGGCTACCGTAGCCGCCACGACCGCCGTATCCGCCGCGGCCCATCCGTGACTCCTGCACGCGAGTGGGTGGGAGGGAGCGGTTGATGTTGGCGCGCAGGCGCCGCAGGTCGTCCCTCTGGCCGCGGATGCCGGATGTGCGCGCCTTGGCAAGGCACGAGCGCACCTCGTTCACCACTGCGGCACCGACAGCGTTCTCGCTTTGCCGCAGCTCGTCGAGGCGGCGCGACAGGTCGCAGAGGAAGACCTCGAGGTCGCTGAGGTCGACCGTGGCGACCTTCTCTCCCTCGGCGTTGTACAAGGGGGCCTGGTAGCCCCCGCCAAACAGGGTGGTGTTCTTGCGGAACAGGCTCTCGCCCGGCCGCATGCCCGTCGCCGCCCCACCGCTCACCGTGCCGGGAGCCTTCCGCTGCTCCACGGCCTCGCTCAACAGGCGCTTGTTCAGCGCCTGGAGCCGCTCCCCTGTTGGGTGGTTCCAAATTGGGAAAAGAGGAACCTCCAGGGAGTCGATCACGGGGCCATAGCGGTCCCGCTCCATCGGCTCCATGTCTTCAAAAACCAACCAGTTGTGGAGCGGCAACCGGTCGTCGGGATCCATGTTTCTCAGGATCCCCTGCAACGTCACCAGCCCGGCGCGCATCTCTTCATACTCCGTGAAGAGAGTGTACCGGGCCAAAAACACCTCGGTGGTGGTGAGGAGGCCGGACTCGGCCTCCGAGATAAACTGGCGACGGAGCGTCGCCGCCATGGTAAGCGGGTTTTCGCCCCGCTTGGCGATGTTCTTGAGCTGTGTCTGAGCCCAGCGGCGTCGCCGTTTCCACGGCTCCAGCTCTTCCTCACGCTGCGTGCGGAAGAAATCGGAGGTGCTCTCCTCCGGCGCGTGGTTCGTCGTGAGGGGAACCATCTCCCCCACCATCTTCGCGAGGGCTTTCTCGAGAAGGCCCTTCATCTCCACCTCCGAGAGCAGGCCTTCGCGCTGCTGCTCCTGCAGCAGCGCCTTGAACGTGTTAAACTCGGCGGATGCCGAGATCTTCGCCTCCGCAGAGGCGGGCACTTTCTCGACGTTGGACGTCTTGCCTTGCAGGAAGCTGCCACCCCAGATCTCGCGCCGCGCCGTCTTCGTAACCGGCGTCGGCCTCTGCGCCACCTGTTCCGCGTTAGCGGTTTTGGACATTTGTGTAGATGTGTAGTGGTGATGGTGTGGGTGTCAAAACACAAAATGAAAAAAGAGCGAAAAAGCCTCCCCTGTAAGCGAGATCGACGACACCAAAAAGTGGTGTGGCGGGTCTCGTAACGGGTGAAGTAACGTATATGTGTATACGCTACTAAAGTCCAAATTCCTTGAATATGGGAGGGATAAGGACTCACTAGGTGTTTCTAGCTCAGGGTTGGTGCGCTAACACACGTAAATAGAACAGTCCGAAAAGGGAAGAAAAAGCCGAAAAGCGCTTGGACGGACCGTAGGGCTCTAGGCTTTACGGTTTTCTGTCACGGAAACTCTTTGTAGAGGGGTATCGCCTTCTCTCAACCAAAGAAGGAGTGGGTACCCGTAGGTGCCCCTCGTGCGCCAACCAGCGCAGTGTGTGGAGAGGTGGTCTGCGCGGTGGGTCACACGGTCTATGTGTGTGTGTGTGTCTGCTTCGCCTGCGGTGTGATACTGAGTTGGAAAACGAAGTCAAATGATGTGGGTAGAAAAGGATGGCAAGTCAGCTCTGCATTTGGTAAAGCGAAGGTGTTTTGAGCATTGGAATCGGCACTGACGCTTTGGTCATGTATTACTCCGTTTGTTAGATGGAATGTGGCAAAACACCATATCTGTGTTCTTTACTCGCTCCCTCGTCTCCTCTTCTGATTCGTTTCTTACGGCTAGCTCAGCCAGTAGAGGTGGCCGGACGGCACAACGCGACAGAGATTTTTCCTTTAAACGACAGGGGCGGGCTGCTACCTGGGGGTCCGGCCTGCCCGAGAACGTGGTATATCCACCCAGGGAAGCCCCCGCACATCAGCCAAATGGCCTGGTCCGCCGTATCAGAAGGTACGCGGGCAGTACACCGGCGGTGGCTGTACGAGCTGCGCGCACTACCGGCCGACCTACTGAGCAGGCGCAATTTGGCTGCGGCAGTGGTAGAGTTTGTACGCCGCATCGCGGTGACAAGACAATGGAAATGGTCGACCACCGCGAAGGCCCTGGCGTCCGTCAGTGGTGCGCTGCAACAACTGCCCCTCTACACCAATCAACGCGAACCGATACATCTCAACCGCTACCCGGAATGGCAGAAGACAGTGGCCGCCGCGCAGCGTTTCGACCGGGAGAGTGTCGCGGCTCCGCCGTCCCCTATCACTCAGGAACAAAAGGACGCGGCGCAACGGAACTCACTACGGCAGCGCGATCAGGAAGCTTCTCTGTTCCTCGAAATGATGTGGGCATTTGCGGCTCGCGCGGGCGATTTACGGACTCTGCAGTGCAGGGATGTACGCTTCACGGGGGAGGAACCGCCACCATTTGTGGACGGAGGTGTGACAATATGGCCAGATCGGTATGGCGTAGTCCTGACAATGAGACGCGGCAAAGGGGCACGGTTCCGAGGGCCGTATTCTGTTCCGTCAACCCTGCCGCGCGAATCGGCGCTGATTCTCGCGCACCTCCTCCGCAGCCGGCGACCTACGCAGCACCTGTTTGCTCGACCGACCGAAATCACCGACACCATCCGCACGGCCCTGCGCCGCGAGAACCCTTTGGCAGCACTACCGTCAGTACGCAAGGGCGCGCTACGCTGCATGGCGGCGAACGGAATGGCAGAGCACGAACTGATGATCATGTCAGGTCACCGACGCGCCGACACACTCCACAGGTACCTGGGCTATGGCCACCAACTCACGACGGAGGCCGCAACCGCGCAGGCCAACGCCAGCGCGGCCCTTTACGAACTGAACAGTTCGGCCTAACCGCACCTACAACGCAAGACTTAGCTGTCGACCCCACGGAGGTATATCGAGAGATTCAGCGCCTCAAGGGCGCCCACAACGCACCGCCGTTACCTCCACCAGGACAATGGCCGCTACACCTCAAGAAGACAACTCCGCTGAACTGGAACGCAGTTTGCGACATGACAACTACCAAGCCAGAAACACGGGCTTTCCTCGGACGAGTGGGGATGTTTTTCACGCCTGAGCACTTCACCGGCTTTAGGACATCGAGGACAATTAAGAAATGCCACTTGCCGATGGCAGATATCGACCGAGCAGTGGAGATGGGGAAGATGGAACTGTGCCCCGCAGCCGACAACATCGAGGGTAAGCACCTCCCAGAAGGAGTACACGGCGTTAACGTTTTCGCAGTACCGGAAATGAAGGGCAGGAGACGACTCATCACCGAACCGCACCTAAACGCGTGCCTCCAGACGAGCGACATGCCGAAAGTCCAGTACCCAACGCGCCTAGAGCGAAGGCAGAGTTTGCGGAACAAGCGGTACATGCTTCAAGTGGATTTCGAAGCGTACTATGACGCCACCCCGCTCCCTGGTGAGTTGCGAAACTTCTTTGTCTTTCGCGCCCGCAACGGCGCCTACTTCCGTCTCTGCACACTGCCTACAGAAGCACGGTGGAGTGTCGCAGTGGGTCAGGGTATTACGTCAACAATAGTCGACGTCGATACACCAGTAACGATCATGACTATGATTGACAATATCTTGATTGCAGCGGACGAAGGACAGGAAGAGGATTTTGTGTCGGCTGTCCGCCGGATTGTGGCGCGTATACGCGGCGCCAACCTTCTCACATCGCCTGATCGCGAATCCTTAGCAACCATGGACGACACGTCATTGTTGTCGTTGGCTAAGGAACCGAACACGGTCTTTCTCGGGGAAGAGTATAGGTGGAACGGTAGCGAGCGCTTAGTGCGCAACTCGGCGAAGAGTGTGGCGAAGTTGATCGTCGCGTTACGAAAGCCCGCCTTCACAATTCGGTCCTTTGCGTCGGTGGTGTCGCTCATGTTTTACATGTTGCACACCACACTGATCAACCCTGCACGTGCATTCAGCCTGGCACGGGCCTACCGAGGGGCGGCCCGCCTGGTTAGCCGAGGGTTCGATTGGGACGACCCACTCCCTTTCCTCCATCCACAAATCCACGCCGCCCTGCACGAGCTTGGAGCCCGCTTGGTGCACAACCCGTGGCAACCCATCGCCAGGGAACGCTCCGCCACGTACTCGGAAGACAACTACGACGTGGTGTGCTTCACGGACGCCTCCTTAGGCGGGTGGGGCGCGTACGCCCACAAACACCTGCGCAACACGTCAAGGGAGGCAGGCTCCGTCGGGCCACTCGATGGCGCTGAGAGCATCACCGCATATCAGCAGATGTGGGTGAATGAGCTCGAGCAGACCCGGTTGCCACGGGCACGTGCACCCCTTCGGGGCCGCGACTCCGCGGAAACTGACGACCGACCGTACTTCATGGCCAAGCACTCGGCGCACGCTGAACCGCGCGCAGCCGAGTTGATGCTGCGGCAACTCGTCGAGGAGGGTTTACCGGACGGTGCGAAGATAGCGCTGGTAACGGACCATTTTCCCATCGTACACGCCCAAAAGCAACTCAACGGTTTCGGAGGGATAGGCCGAGGGCTGTCTCTGAACAAACTGTACGAGTACGCCTATGACGTGTTCTACGAACGAGGGATCAGCGTTGTCTTTTTCTACATCGCCGGACCAATGAACCCCGCGGATACGTTGTCGAGGAACTTTGGGGATTTCGAGCCGAGGCAGCGTGGGAGCCTGGCTCGCACGGTCGTAAACGATGTGGCCTTGCCTTTGCTCTGCAACACGTTCTCTCCGCTCTGTGAAGGAAAGGCAGAAGTGCAGGACGGATGGGCACCGTAAGGGAGCGGACAGGTGGAGTACTATGGGGGAGTCGGTGTCATGCCACCGTAAATCTTGCAACGGATGAAGTGCGACCGTAGGGAGTGACGAAGTAGCATGCGCGTGTGCCGCCCGTTTGAGGGCGAACACAATCGAGGTTCCGCCCCACTGGCGCCACTTGAATGCAACACGCGTACTTCCTTGATGCTGGGCCGTGGCGTTTGTCAACTGTTTCCTCTCCTCCTCATTCCCTTCGCTTCTTTATCCTTTTGCAGCGCATGTGTTAACAAGAAAGCCTCAAGGCCAGCTGTTCCTACATAGTGATCCTACATGCGCTGTTGTGCGCATGTACACATTGTTCTTCCTTTTTTATTCTTCTCTGTTTCTGTTGAGTGCATTCGTGCTCGAACCCATCCGTTCTGTGACGCCTCCCCGTCCAACGACGATCCAACGCAAACGAGCACAAGAAAGAAAACAGAAATGTAGCAGTGCGCGGCGCATTCCGCTTTTGCGGCCTTTCCTTTCCTTTTCGGCTGCGGCGCAAACGTCTGCAGGAACGATGGCTTTTTGATGCTTTTGCCCCTCTTCATCTCGTTCCTCTCGCTTTCCTCTCTTTGCGTGTGCGGGCGAAAAAGGCACTCCGATACCGGGAATCGAACCCGGATCTCCTGGGTGAAAGCCAGGTGTTCTAACCGTTATACTACATCGGAACTCTTAAAATGGCGTTCAAGCAAGGTTGATACGAAGAGGTCTTCTTCCTCGCGAAAACGTACGACGGGCGGGGATTGAACCCGCGATCTCTCGCGTGTGAGGCGAATGTCCTAACCACTAGACGACCATCGCTACGGGACCCATCTCCTGTTTTCGGCGACATACAAATTGAGAGGAAATGAAGACATCCCTTCCAAGTGCTTAGCGACGTTGTGGCGCAATGGAAGCGCGTCGGATTCCGGATCCGAAGGTTGTGGGTTCGACCCCCATCAGCGTTGCTTTTCTGACCACCTTCTGAAGTTAAAGGTGGTTCAAAGGCGCTGCTGGCTTAACACCGTCGGGGAAATAGTTCAGTGGCAGAACATCAGATTGTGGCTCTGAATACCCGGGTCCGATTCCCGGTTTCCCCTCTCTTTTTTTTTTGTTAGTTTTACGAAAAGAATGGGGTGATCAAAAGAGGAAGAGTGATTGGGGGAGGATGGGGAACAACGGCTCCGACATGTGCGGAGGACATGATCTCCACCACCACAACAATCGTAAGCTGTGAGAACTTCGATTCTGCACGCCCCGAAAGGTAAGGCGTGGGAGAGTAGCAGTATTCTTTTCCTTGTTGGGAACACGGATCGAACGTCAAGAGAAAGCGAGCAGGGTGAGCGAACAACGATGAACGAAGAGGTGAAGGAAAACACCTGTGAGAAGGAGGAGCGGCTCGCAGCAACGAAGAAAACAACACCTCCTCCTTCAAAAAGATAAAGAAGGATAGAAGAGAAAGACACACACGAGCGGAGGGCAAGCGAACCACACAGGACACCAACGCCATTTACGCCCCGCCGCAGCAGACCGCCATCGACAAGCCAACGGGGCGCGCGCCACGACACGCACTCACCGAAAGAACGAACGAAATAAAGAAGGAACAGCGTTCGTTAACAGCAACAGAGGGTTAGACTTCTCCTTGCCCGTGAACCACCACCACCACCAACACCGTTTTTACTCTCGCGGCTGCGGAGCCACGTTCTCGTCCCTGTCACTCGCCTCAGCACCGCTGCCGTTGCTCGGTTGCTGCTGCTGTGCGAGTGAGCCGTCCTGCGAGCCGGGCGCGAGTCCCTCCAGCTCCTCCACCGTCTTCCGCAACGCCTGCAGCTGCGACAGCGGAATGTGCCGCCGCAAGCGCAGCTGGTAGTACTGGGCAAACTGCGCATCATCCGGCGGGAAGACGTACCAACTCCGCTTCGGCTCCTGCAGGTGCTCGTACCGGTTCACGCCGTTCCGCTGCAGGAGGCACTCCACCGTGAAGGCGACGCCGACAATGAAGGAGAGGCAGCCCATCACGATAAAGACGACACCCAGGACGATGTTGCGGCCGCCCGTCCAGTTCCCGTTGTGCAGGACGATGCTCTTGCGTCCGCGGAAGGTGACCACGTCGTACACCTCCGTGATGTCCACCCAGTACACGCCAGGCGACAGGTCGACGGCGATGATGCGGTACAGCTTGTGGAAACTCGACACGAAGGCGGCGCGCATCCACACCTGCAGGTCGTAGTCGGACGGATCCGGCAACGCGTGGCCCGGCTCGTGCAGGTACCACCCGTTGCGCAGGTACTCGTTGGTCGTCGGATAGGGGTAGTAGAGCGACCACCAGTCCTGGCGGAGGGTCATGTTGTGGTAACGGACGTCCCGGTCCGCCCTCCAGGTGATGCCATCCTTCGCGCAGTGGTTCGGTGCGACGCTGCCGCCGAGGGGCTCGCCGCGGAGGCCGAAGTCGGTGCCGTTGCACACCAGCTCGAGGGCGGCCGTCCCGTCCTCGCCGCCCATCACCACCGTCGTGCCGGCCGCCGCCGCCGCTGCCGCCTCGGCCGCCGTCAGCTGGCGATAGAGCACAAAGGTGTCGTTGAACTTCGACCACGGCGCGATGCCACACGGGCTGTAGGTGAAGGAGGCGAGCGTCGTGTTCACGGCGGCGCCGCTGGCGTCGGTGAAGACGATGGGGGTGTCCATCTCGCCTTCGCGGAAGCCGGGGTGGGTGTAGGGCTTGCAGGTGTAGATGTTGCCCAGCTTCTGCTTCCCCGTCAACTGCGGGATTGACCGGCCGTCGTGGAAGTCGCGGTAGTTTTGGTAGAAGTTGTCCAGCTTGTAGTACATGTACACAGGGCCCTTGAGGTGGCGGGTGATGTTCACCTGGAGCCACGTGCGCGTGCCCTGTGCGTGGGTGGCGCCCTCCGCCGTGAACTTCAGCAGGCCTTGGTTGATGTTCACCGCCGGATCCGTCGGCACGTACTGGTACTGGTGGATATGACTGTACTCCGCCTCCACGACGCGGTGCCGCGGTCCCTCCACCAGCATGAGCGCCCCGACAACCACAAACGGGATCATAAACGCAAAGAAGAGCGGGACGAGCGGGAAGGGGGAGGGGTAGTTGAAGATGCCTGGCAGCGTTTGCTGGGCGAGGGGCGCACCACCGTAAACCGTCTTGCCGTACTCGGACATGAATTGCGGGATGAGTCGCTTCTTCAGCCAGTGACGAGCGCGGGTCGACCTTCTTTTATTCGACTTCGCGGTTGCTGCTGCTGCTGCGGTGGTGGTGGCAGTGCCGTCTGTCGCGGACTGTGTCGTCTTCCTCGAGTCCGCAGCACCGCCCTCGCCGTGAGACGAGGCAGAGTCGGACTCGGCATCGGAGTCCGCTGATGTCGTAGAGGAAGACGACGACGCCGATGACGAGACGGGCGAGTGGTGGAGTCGCCGACTTGCCGGCGATAATGCTGATCGGCGAGGCACATCCGCACCCACCGCCTGTGCGCGTACGCCTGGCGGGACGTCGGGGTCGGCGCTGAGGCTGGCGTTGTCGTAGGGGCCGAAGTCGCCCGCACCGACGCGCGTGTGCTGCCGCTGCTGGGGCCCGAGGAGAGAGGAGCTGGGCGACGGCTCGTCCACGCTCCGTGACGTCCGCGGCGTAGCCAACGGAGAGGAGCCGCGATGGTGCATATCTCAGAAGCAAAACGCTAAACAACAAAATTGAGCTAATACGCAATGAGGCGATGATTAGATTTGTATATAGATCTATATGTCTTCTCAAAAAGAAAAGGAAGGAAGGAAGGAAGAATAAAAAAGACGCCGCAGAGAAGAAAAACGCAAAGGTGAGGAAAACGCTTAACGAAGAAAGCGCGGGGGGTCAACAAAAGTAGTGCATAGACCAACGCAGAACGCAAAACAAATAATAATGATACTACTAATAATACTAATAATTATATTACAAACAGTCCAATTAATGCCGGGCGTGAAACTGGCAGAAGCCACCAAGAGCTTAAGGTATGTAACGTGCACGAACCCAGAAGAAGGAAAAAGAAAATCAGGACGTAGAACAAGGGAAAAAAAGAATACAATAACCCAAAGGAAGGAGACAATATGTATCTGCTTTTGAGGTGATATGTATATGCATGTGTCGATACAACCCAGATTTGCCAGCGCTACTTTGTTCCCTCTCTCTCTCTCACACACACACACACATCCCATGCACCTTCGTAGTCTGCCGCCGCCTACGCCGAATTCCTCCGCAGGAGGTGGGAGCGGGAGACACCACAAGCACAAACACACACACACACACACACACAAATAGGGAAAGACGGAATGAGAAATATGAGAAGGAATAATAATAATTAAAAAGCTCAATAAAGCGATCAACAAATAATGACGGGAAAGCACGCTGGTCAACGTAGAAGGAAGAAAGAGAAGAGGAGAGGAAACGAATGGTGCGGGCTTTGGATTGCGACGTCGCGAGCGGATTTTCTATCCAGCGGCCCCATCGAGACGAAGAGTGACCCACTGCAGCTTTCGACACGTTGATGGAGAATCTTCATTCTACGGCAGCACGCCTATAGGCGGGATTCCGCCGTTTGCATCACGGACCTCATGACAGCTGGCGAGCACGAAAAGCACTCGCCGTTCGTAGGGCCAGAGACGTATAAAGAACAACGATAGCGATACGTACTGAAATGCAGGTATGAATAGGGCAGGTAGGCCACTCGCCGCACGGCAGATGTAAGAAGAAAACAAGGACGCAGAGGAGCAATTAATAGGAATAATAAGAAGAGGCGCTGGGGCGGCGCGTGTTTCGCGCAGAGCTTCACACACACAAGCGCACGTCGCAGTACGTAACCGCCACCGCCGCCACTGCGGGCACGAAAAAAACTTTCCCTCTCACACAACAACTCGGAGAGGATCCATAAGTAGGAGAAAAGCGTAGCAGCACCGCGGCTGCGACGAGGTGGGTCGGAGTGGTCTTCCGAGCAAGGGATAGCAACGGCGGCAACAGGGACGGAAGGAAGGACGTAGAACGAAAAAAATGAAGGGAGAGAGAGAAGGACCGGAACAATAAAAAGAGGCTAAAGCCAAAAAAGATGAGAGAGGGCGTAGCCAACGGAGAAGAAATTCTCGGGCATAACGAGTACAATACAAGTAGAACAGACGCAGAGCCCGCTGGACACGCAAGTAACGGACCCCACCTCACATCAGTTGCACCGAGGGAGAGGGGGGACAGCCGTGCTTCTCTACCGCTACATCGTCATCATCCTCACCCGTCACGAAGCCGCGCGAGCGGAGCTGCACCCGCGCCGTCTGTCGTCCACGCTCTCTCGCCATCGCCAGCTCCAGCAACGACCGCAGTTCTTTTTTCTGCCGCAGTGCCGCTGCCTGGCGATCCTCCCAGGGCTGTAGCCGACCCTGTCGCAGTTGCGCATGTACATCTAATGCGTGATGTGGGCGGTTGCTGTCGTTGGTGTGGCACATAAGCGCAGGGCCAATGCGGCTGATGGGGGAGGTGAGGCGCGAGGAGCACGACGCATCGCATATCGGCGAGAGAGAACGAATGCCCACATCTGCACCCGCTGCGGTGTGCTGTTGATGCTGATGCTGCGGCAGTGTTGTGTGTCGCCGCAGTCTGGCGTCCCGCAGCGTCACGGCGTGTCTCTTCTCCTGTTGCAGGGCTTCGTAGCGTCTGCGCAGCTCGTCATTCACCCGGTCCGACGCGCGCAGCTGACGCACCAACAATTCGTGCGTCGTCGCCGCCTTCTGAGCCGATGTGTTCGTTGACTTGAGCGTCGTACTTCCTTCTCTTTCCACGCCTTTCGCGGTGGGTAATGTGGAGGCGAGGGCGGAGGACGGCAACGACACGCCAACTTCGTAAAGCCTGCAGCGGAGGTCCGCGAGTCGCACCGTCGCTTCGGCACTTCGAGCGGCCACCGCAGCCCGCTGCGACCGCACCGCGTCGAGGCGGCGCAGTGAACGCAGCAGCTGCGCCACACATGTCGTTTCTGCTGCTGCTGTTGCTACTGTTGTGTCATTGTGCGAATTCGCCGTGTTCGTGCAACGAGTGTGGCGGCGACCGAGGCCGTACGGGTCGCGCTGCTCTCCCACCACCGCTGGCCCCTGCTCGCTCTTGCTGCCGTGTTTTGTAGCCTTCGCGGTGCCAGCGGAGTGACGGCCGCCGCAACGGTGGTGGCAGTAGTCGTTGCTGCTGCTGCTGCTGGTTAGAAGTGGCACAGAGGTCCCATCCGGACAACGCACGGTGATCGTACCCGCAGGCTGCGGCGGCAGCTGGTGGGCCGATAGCGCTGCTGCTGATGCTGCTGCTGCTGCTGCAAGGTTCTTCCTTCCTTTGCGCTGAATCGACAGCGGAGGAGGAGGAAGGAAGGGGGTCAGCGGGGGTGCCGGCAAGGGACTCTGCAGCGACACCGACGTGTTCACAGGAGACTCATCGGACAGCACGTTGACGGAGACGACGGCATCACCCTCGTCGCTGCCGTCGACCTCCTCGCTTTTCTTTACAGCGTTTGGAGTCTGCGTTGATGGGGCGTGGACCTCGCCATCTACTCCGGTGTGTCGACTCAGCGTGTCGTCGACGTTGGTGTCGAGGCGCCGCTTGGCGATGCGGCAGCGTTGCTCTATCTCGGTCCAGTCAAACTCGCCTCCCATTTTTTGAATCGCTTCTACCTAATTGTGTATGTACGGTATGTAGGACTTCTGTTATGAGTTCTAGTTGCTTAAGGTTATATAGGCGTGAATACGTGTTGATGGTTCCTGATAGGGGACGGAGCGTCGAGTATGTATGTATATACATAAATGAACCAATGGAGATTATATATATATATATATATATATAGATTCGTTTACATACTTCCGCTGCTATTATTGCTGACCGTGCGTGTGCGTGTGTGTGTGTGTGTGCAAAACGCGGGGATGGAACTGGTTGGTAAGGGAGAAGAGAAATGGAAGCAGAAGAGCTCGAAGGAGGACATCTCTGGGGTTGCACGCAGCCTTTCGTTGGAAGCAATCAAACAACAGGACGCCACCGTAGTGAATACCTTGCCAGAGAACGAAGAAAACATGGCAGAGGTTTCTTCCTTCTTTTTCCGTTTCTGTTTTCCCCGCTTCGAAAGACAAACGTTGAGGATGGCACACACGCACACACACACACACACGGCGTGCGCACGCGTGTGGCTCTTCCCTGTCGTTTTCGATCTGTACATCATTTATTCCTTTCGGTCCGCAGACAACACACACAACAACAACAACAAGCGTTTAACACGGCAGTTGATCGCGATGTGCACGTCAACGAGGGCGTGCAAAGCGGCAAGAGAAAGAGAAGGGAAAAAAAAGGGTGTTTCGTGGAAGCGGTGAGTTCGCTGTGGCGGTACGTGAGCAGAGCAACGGCAGGTAGCGCACAGACGTCCTCGCGTTTTCTTTCTTTGCAAATAGTTACGCAGTTCGCTGGAGAAGGTAAACTGCCGCTAAGCGGGAGAAGCACACAGACACCCGCAAGCTATCAGGAATTGAGATAAGGGCAGAATGACGCAGCTGCGCCTTTCCCGATTCTCTTTCCCTCTTTCCCTCTCTCCATCGTCTTCCGTTCCTTCTCGGCGCTACACGCATGTGCGCCCCTTCATAACCCTGGTAGAGTACAGACACAGACAACCAGTGGAAAGGACGTTCGTGGCTCCGCTGAACTACTTGCAGAGGACCGCGTTGCATTGTAACCACCTTCCCTTTTTTTGTAGGGACCAACTCCTCATCTCCGTCTCCGCAGTTCGCCGAAAGGGGGGAGGGGGTATGAAACGTGCTAATGCTTCTGCGGCGGTGAGGACGGGATCCCGCTCCACACAAATTCGTTATCCGCATCAAGGCTCTCCACCGCCTTGGGCTGGATCGGCGTGTTCTTCTTGCGCAGACACGCCCGCGCGTTTCGGCGGATCTGGAAGTCCACGTCGGAGTAAATGCGGTCCCGCACACGGCGCTGCAGCGTGACGGACTGCCCCGTTGACTCGTCCGCGTACTCGAACTCGTCCTGGCCCGGCTCACCACCCATCTCGTCAACGCCGCTAGCTATTTTTAAAATATCCTCCAGCATGTCAAAGTTGCCGAGGATGTCGACGTGGCGGCCGCTGCGGGGGCCACCGCGTAGGTCGAGTGGAGAGGCGTCCGTCACGTTGTGGTTGTACTCCCGCGTAATGACGCGGCCCACGTTGCGGCTCCACCCGTTTACCGCCCGGCACATGTAGGCCAGCGACAGCAGCGGCACCGTCTCGTCGCCGTCGGTGAAGCGGACACCGTAGGCGCTGGTGTTGTCGAACCATGAGTTGTTCACGACGTAGCGAAGGCGGCTGTTTGGATCGCTGTTCTCTCTCAGGTAGTACCCTGCCTCCGCCGGTACGCCGACACCGTAGAGGCACGCCACGGTGGTGTTGGGTGCCTGCGGCAGCACCGGAAGGTCGTCGATCGTCTCCAGTAGGTAGCTCGTCTCGCGTGCGCAGTCCTCGTGACCCGAGTGGGTGCACTCGTCACGAATGAGCTCTGCGGTGCCACGCGTCGAGAGGGAGGTGCCGTTGGGCAGCACGACCAAGTCCGGCCACAGCTCCTCACAACCGAGTGGCAGCATCGAGACGAGGCAGCTCATGGTCCGCATGAAGCGGTAGCGCGACTCCTGGCTGACAAACGTGTCCAGCGCTCTGCGGGCGGGGGCCGGAATGCTGAGGGTGTCCTTCGCATCTCCAAACAGAAGGGATGAGGTGGCCTTGGCGGTGCCCATGGTAGTGCCGCCGAGGTTCACGTAGTAGGCGACGTGTCGATCCATGAACCCGCTCTCCCGCTGCTCCGCCCAGCGGAAGAAGGCCACCGCCACGGTGGCGCCGTAGCTGTGCGAGATCACCACGGCGCGGCGCCGGTTCTTCTGGCACAGAAAGCGAATGCTGTTGCGCAGCTGGAAGAAAAAGCCGTCCCGATCGTGCGCCTTGCGCGGGGAGAGGCGCCAGTCGTAGGACATGACGGCCATGCTCTGCGGGTCGTAGCCGATGTCCGCCAGGTTGATGAGGATCTTCGCCCAGACCCAGTAGCCGGGAACGAAGAAGTCAACGGAGGTGAAGCCCGTGTCTGCCCGCACCTTCGTGCCCGCCTTGTCCAGCCCCGTCTTCGGGTCCATGCTGAACAGCTGCAGCCAGCAGTGTGGGTCCGTCAGTATCATCAACAGCATCTGCGAGCCGAACATGCGTTGCCGAAACCCAGAAAAGAGGGTGCTGTTCCGCACACACGGCAGCGACGTCTCCCACACCTCCAACGCGCCTGTGATAAAGCCGGGGATGATGGCGACTGGGTGCCGCCGCGGCAGGTGGTGGTCGCCGTGGTTGTACTTCGCGAAGAAGGTCCGCCCCGGGCGTGTCTCCTCGTCAATCGCAAAGCTGCGTGTCACGTCCTCCATCACGCCTTGCGGGACAATAAAGTAGAGCAGCACCGCCAGCAGCAGCACGACGAAGTGGACGCGCTTCCGCATCCAAAAGTCGAGCATATCGAAGATGATGTGCTTCATCCACCCCGGCACCCGCAGCCGCTCCACCACGCTCGCCGTTCGCTGCTCCGCGCGCGTGATGTCCGACGCGCTAGTCCGATCCGTCGTGGCAGTGTCGAAGTCGAGGAAGTCCTCGCGCTGGAACATGAAGCCCAGGAAGCGGCGCCACCAGCTTTGTTTGCCCACTGCCGCCGCCGCAGCGGAGGCGCGACGATCTTTGCGGTCCCCAGCGGGCATGTTGTGTCCCGCCGCACTCACACGCGGGTGGGCAGGTGAGACCTCGATGGCGGGTGGGCGGTGGAGAGCGTCGACGCTGCTCTGGAGGTCCAGGACGGGGACGGATTGCTGGACGCCGTGCACCTGCATCGCTGAGACCGTTTGCGCGGAAGGCTCGACGTGCTCCTCCGCGTGCTGAGAGGGGAGGGAAGGAGGGTGGCGACGATTAGGACGGCGGTGCATCACGATCGGCCTCGGGTCCAGAGACGGCGAGCGGCGACGCGGCATCGTGAGAGCGAAAATATAATAATAATAAAAACAATAAAGTAAACAGATAAATAGTAAAGTACGCTGCAAACCTTCTTTGCCCTCCTTTCTTTCTGTTAACGACGAGAACAAGGAGGACCCAATTTCGATGCAGACGAAGGCAGCCGGCACGAATGGCCGAACACGCGTGGATGACGGGTAAGCCCTGAAGGAGGAGTGCGTGTATGTGCGTGGGCGAACGGCTAGATATTCAACCCGTCCGGGCGAGCCACAACGACCGCACGTAGATGCAAACGCAGATCAGCAACAAAACAATTTCCTTCCCCTTTATCTTTATAGTGAGGGGGGAGGGGAGTAGAAGGAAGAGACAGAGGAAGACGCAGAACACAAACACACACACTTTTGAATGTGAAAGGACGAACTAAACAGTCAAACGACTAAGGAAAAAAAATGAGAGGGAGAACGATGAGCTTCCGTCACTGCTGCTGCTACTTGTTCTTGATATATATATTATTGGCGCTACGTCTCGATTTTCGGTCTCTGACAAGTGTTTCTGATCTGCGACGTGGCCGTGCTGTGTGTATGTTGTATAGGTCGATATATGTATATATTATATGGATTTGATGAAGAGACACTATCCGTTGTATTCAATGAAACACATGTGCCGTCTCGGACAACTCGTCATTGGTTACCCCCGACGAGAGGTTTTTTTTTTTTGAGAGAACAAGAAAGAGGCGGAGGAAGTCGTTAAAAGAGCGAAGGATGCTTTACAAGAAGATCAGCAGCGGCCCGAGTGCACCGACGCTACCAGGGAAAAACAAACGGCACACTTCTGCACCGCACCGCGTACACCGCGCTTTCTTGTCCATATATATATATATTTCTTTGCCAGAGGACAGGAAGAGCGGCGAGGCGAGAGCAGCAACCACGAACACAAACGCCTGTCGTGCCCTTCACTCGGACGCAGCACACGGTGTAGCTCTGTCGACGCAGGGCCTCCAGTGTGCTGAACTGCCAGCGGGGTACTCCAGCGTAAGCGCACTTCCGCCCGAGAGAGAATAGCTGTCTCCTCTCTTAGCACACACCCTTGTCTAATAAATGTTTTTGGTTGGTTGATGGACGCTCATCCACGAGACATCTTGACGACCGCTCGACACGAAAACGATGCTGAAAAGTAAAAAAAGGTAATCGCCATCACCGACCAGAGAACTCAAAAAACAAGCACACGAGTGCAACGGGCACGTAGAGGAAACAAACAAATGTTTTCGTCTCTCCCCTCCCCTGAAAAAATGAAGAAACAAAAGGGAGGGAGAGGAAGCATACCACACACACACACACACACCCACGTACGCAGGTAATCAAAATGTATGTGTTACAGCAAACAGAACGAAAGGAAAAAAAATATATCGAGTAGTAGAAAATAACTGTCGTTTTACTTGTTCGGGGGGAGAGGAATTGGAGGGGTATTGGAGGTTTGTGTGTGTGTGTGTGTGTGACAGCGGCAGCACGATCATTCGCCTTACTCGTTTCTGTTCTTTCTCTTTCCCCTCTGCGTTGCCGATTTCTTCTTTTCTCTGTTTTCTTTCCATTTTAAGAAGCAACTCTATCCTTTACCTCTCTCAGGTTCAGTGTTGCTTTGCTGGCTCGGAGCGCTTCTCAGCTTGCATTTCATGTTGCCATTCTCCCTTCCAGCTGCTTGACGTCCCCCCCTCTCTCCCCTCCACCGCATGCGGTGTGCCGCCGTGTCCACCACCCCCACAGAAGGTGTGCTGCCTCGTCTCACGTTTGCTTCTATATGCTTTGCCCCAAAGACGTGTAGCAGAGACACCCGCATGGACACCGCAGTGGGAGAAGATCGGGCAACGGCAGGATCGACAAAAAGAAGAAGAGGCGGCGGCGGTCTTGGACGGACAAGCGTTCCGACTCCAACGAAAGAAGCGGGGGCAAATGAAAGACACGGCAACAACAACTAACCCAGAGAAATATTGTAGGGATGAAAAAGGAGAAAAAAAAATCCGGAAAGCACAAGAGCGACAAGAAGGCGTTGATGCGCTGCCATGAGAGCGTTGCACGCCTCTCTCTCCCCTTCCCCCCCAAACACACACACACAGAAGAAGAGGAAAGCGCCTTGAAAGGTGAAGAGAGTAGCACCAATAATAATAGTACCTACTCATCGAAGCGCAGCTTAAGGCAACAAACACCAATAAGAAGCATTTAAGAAAAGAAAAATGATCTAAAACCTCTGGAAGAGATAAATTCATCGCTCTCAGCGTTTGTGCGCCTCCTTTTTCTCCTTTTACTGGTACACAAAGAAATGTATATATAAGAAAACTAACAATAATAA
Source organism: Leptomonas pyrrhocoris (assembly GCF_001293395.1). Lineage (NCBI taxonomy): Eukaryota > Euglenozoa > Kinetoplastea > Trypanosomatida > Trypanosomatidae > Leptomonas > Leptomonas pyrrhocoris. Next base: position 490,152 of record NW_015438372.1, read on the forward strand.
TAATAGACGCTTCCATCATCGTTCATTTCCTTTCCTCCTCCTCTTCTCCTCCTCCTCCTTCTCCTTCCTCGCAGCACGACCACCACTCTCAACATCTACTCCGCGCTCTCCTCCAGCACCTCACCCCCACCCCGCACCATCCACCACGCAAACACGAGCACTAGCACCGCCACAATACCCATGCGGATCATCCCCGTGTGTCCGCCCCGCACGACGCTCTGCCCGCCATCATTGCGGCGCCGCTTCTCCTTCAGTGTGTTCTGCTCCATCTGCTTCGCTGTCATACCCTTGCGACTACCGCCCTCGGCACCCGCGTTGTCGCCGGCCGGGCCGCCTTCTGCCGCAACACCAGCCGCAGCCGCAGCGTTGGTGGTGTTCGTCGTGGAGGTGCGGCCCGCCTCTCCGGCCGAGTCCGCGGCGTTCTCCTGTCCCCCCTCCGCCTCCAGCAGCACACGACAGTAGATGTACTTCTGCACGACCGCGGCAGCATTCGCGTCCTTCTTCTTCTGAATCAAGTTCGCCAGGTTCGCGCCGTGGGCCTCCACGACGTCCTGCTCGCCCAGCACCGCACACTCCACGCGAAAGGTGTCTTTCGTAAAGCGCTGGCCAGGCTGCACGCCCTCCGCGAAGTGCTTGCGGTTGAGGAAGATGGTCACCTTCGCCGAGGAGTTGCCCTTCACAACGCCTTTCGAGTGCTTCAGGTAGTAGCGCTGGGGGGCCGTAGTGCGGACGCGATAGATGACCGCCTCGTAGCCGACGTTGGTGAGCTCGAAGGTGCAGTCCTCGTTGGCGTGCAGCGCCAACTCGAACTTCTCGGGGTTGACGATGACGTTGGGAACGGCGGAGTCCATTTTTTTTCCCTTTGTAAATGGTTTTTTTTTTCCTCTCTGTGTGTTGAATAGGAAAAGGAAAGTATCGCAAAGATGCGGAGGGTACCTGGTCGTTTGCGATGGATGCTACGGCGATGATATGGCGATGATATACACGGATAAGTGTGTGTATTTGTGCTGCCGATTCGAGGGAGGGCCGACGCTAGCAGTTGCAGGAAGAGAGGAAAAAGAAAGCGAACGTGTTGTGGCAAGATTGCAGTGGCACCACCCCAACGCAGCAACAACAACAACAGAGGAGAAGCACCTCGGTGGACAATGAAATAGAATACAAATAAGGGTGGGAGAAACAAACACGAGCTGGAGACAGCGCACAAGCGTACCACACCGTGCGTACGGTAGAGAAATAAGAGAAAAGGAAATAAATGAAAGAAGACGATGCTTTCTGGGTATATGAGCGGGTCAGATTGATAATGCTCGATGTGGACACAACAGCAATGTAGAAAGAGAGAAAGAAGAAAACCTCCTGAGGATGTGTAGAATCGACTCTATAATAATAATAGTAACAATAAGATGCATCATAAGTAGATGTAGCGGGTGCGTTTGAGAGGGGGGAAGCGCGAGCGAGTTTCACGTGTGAGGTCGCGTGAGGACCAAGAAAGAAGACGAGGGCAGAGCAGAGAGGGTGCGACGCACAACAGCCATCTGCCAGAACAGAGAGGCCCACTCCCGCCAAAAACTGTGACGTGGTCTTTCCGCCGTGGGCAGGAGGTACTGCTGCGAAGGAACCCAACATGGGAACATCAGAGCAGAGGGCAGCGACGGAGAGCAACAATAACAATGGTACTTGAGTACTCCAGCAGCAGAGCGCGGCTTTGTTTGCGTGTAGCGGTGCTTTTCTTTTTAATGATGCATTTTCTCTTTCGATTCTCCTTTGTTGCTAGAGACAGAAACAAACGCACACATACACACATACACATACACGTACACGTACACACACGTGCCGTCACACATCAGCTGATTGATCTCACGCCTCTCTGCGCAAAAGAGGAAAAACTCCATACTTCACACGGCACTCGCCAGGATTCCCCCTCTTTTTTCTTCCTCCACAAATACATGCGTTGAAGATCACAAGATTAGGCGTCGTCAAACCACGCGATGGGTCCTAGGGCGTCTCCGACGAAGCTGCCGCGTAGCTCCATGATGGGCGGCGGGCCATCGGTCCACGTCCCACCAAACTCCGCCCCCGCCCCGGCAGAAGACGGCAGCGTCGAGAGCGAGCGCACGGAGGCGCTTCCCCCGCCGTTACACTCCATCTCTGTCTCCGCCGCTGCTTCTTCCGCCGCGGCCGCCACCGCCTCCTCGGACAAGACCGTGCACGACACCACCTTCACAATCACCTCGGCACCGACCATGTACTTGTTGTGCGGCGCACTCGGCGGTGCCATGGCACTCGTCGCTGACCTCACGGCACCAGCCGCTGCCGTGCACGACAACTCTCCCCCCATCTCGCTGATGTCGCCGTTCTGCCGCGAGAAAGGATCTGCGCCGTCGATGGAGCTAACGAGTCCGTTCTTGTCTCCACTACTACCGCAACTACCGCTGTCCAGAGGCAGATACCAACAGCGCTGCGCCGCGTGGTAGCGTGAGCCGGGCACCAGCACCGCCGCGGGTACCAGAAAAGGCACCGACACAAACAAATCCAACGTCAAGAAAACCCCGGCCGCGCTTTGGTGGGCAATGCGGGCTCGCATGCGTGTGCCAGGCGTGGGGGCAAACACACACACGCCGAAGGTGGCCGTCAGCCACGCCGAGGCCGCCGCGCCGCGCACACAGCTGGCGGAGTACTCCATGACGTCCGTGATCGCCACGCAAAGCCCCCGGGAGGGGACAACGCGGCCGACGTAGCGTTCGGTTAAGCGGTGCAGTACGACGTCGCGCAGCGTCAGCGCATAAGGCTCATCATTATCGTCGCCGTCGCCGTCACCACCGCTGTGACGGTGAATGCTGTGGTGGAGGCTGTTGTCTTCGGCGTTGTTTGCCCGGACTGCGTGGGAGGCGTCTGCGCCGCTGCTGGCGGCGGCGGCGAAGTTGTGGGGGAAGTACACCGCCTCGATGGCTACGGTGTCGTAGAGCACATAGGAAGCGAACATTTAACGCGACGTTGCTGCGTATGTGCTCTTCTTGCCTTTTAGTTTTTTCTTTAAATTTCAAACGTGCGGTTATTCAATTAGGTTAGACGTCCGGCGCAGAGACGGATTTAAAGCTGCGTGTTGCCCTTAAATCGTCAAAGGAAGAAAATAATATATAGGAGGAGTTGATGGCGCGCGCACCGCGTGTTTTCCTGCTCTCTCGTTTCTCGCTTCCTCTGTCACCTCTGTGCGTGAGGGCGACACCCAGTCCTGCTGCGCCGCTGTATGAATGAAGGGATCCACCCGACAGGGAGCTACGTACTCCGCTGAGAACGGTCGCGCAGGCGAGTAGGAGAGCCCGTCACAGAGAGGGGGAAAACACAAACAAACAAAAAGAAGCGGTAAAGGAGTCAGCGGAGAATGACGAAGTGGAGCCGTGCATGTATCTATCTACCTAGAAGGAAGCGCCGTGAGCGGCGGAGGAGGGAGAGGCACACGTACACCCCTGCTCTCATCACGGAACGCTTCTGCCGCCTGCCAAACACCGCATACACAGGCACTACACACCTAACTCTATTGCCAGCTGTGGCGTCACCCATCCACTATCGCTTCGAGCGAACAAGACAGCGGGCAGGGGCTGCGCAACGGAGCGGAGCCGCGGCTGCCGTGATGTTCGTTGACGCCGCAGAGACACCGCGTCTTTCCTTTTGCTGAAAGTCACCGTCGCGCGAATACAAGGGACGAACCTTTCTTTCTCCTTTAAAACCATCTTGTTATCGATTTGATTCCTTTTTTTTAAGTATTAAAAGGTTCACCTCTTAGTCCTTCAAGAAACTGCCGACACACACACACACACCCGTCGAAACTGACACCACGAAAGATTCGACAAGAACAACAATAAGAATAAGAAAGCGCACCCTGAAACATCTCCACCCCTTCGCCACAGCTGCGATGGGAGCGAGTACTCCTCACGTGATGCATGCTCTCGTCTTGATTCTTTCTTCTTCTTCGCTCAGTAGACGGACAACAATGCAACATAAACCACCACAACAACCAAAACGAAGGCCAAGCCTGCTCTTTTCCTTTTTAACTTGTGCACAGCAACTGCGTACATGCGGTGAACGGCGGTGATGCAGCTGTAGGGGAAAAATAGGGTGGCGACCAAACAGCCCAACTTTTGTGGTTTTTCCTAACACAAATGCAGAAGCACCAACACACACACACACGCATATATATGTATAGAAGCCTTTAATTAAGATCAATTAACGGTGATCCCCCCAAACACAAACAACATAGAATAAATAGACACGGTGAATTAGAAGAGCCGAGAGCGAGAGAGAGAGGGAGAGAGACAACACCCAACCCTTTGTCGCGTGGTTGCACACACACCGACACACCGACACACGCACATACAGAATGGATGTAAGGGTGCTAAAGGCGAAGCGAAAACAGTATAAACAACCCTCCGCTCGCTTTCCCATAAACGAAGGATTCTGCAGATGAAATCACTTCTCACCTCACGCACTGGGCTTCATCGACACACCACGGCGGATCGTACCCCAGCCAATCAGGCGGAAGGTCTTGTCCACCATACGCGAGATGGCTACCTGCTCACCAGTCGAGCAGCACACGGGTGTCACCAGCTCCAACTTCGCGATTTCGGGATCCTGCGTAATGCTCAGCACCGTCGCGCCGGCCGTCAGCGTGCCAACGTTGATCTGCAGAGACTCGAGCACGTTCAGCTTCTGCACGCGCTTCGCCGAGGACTTGCCATCCTTCGACTTCGCACCGACCATCTCGGAGAACAAGTAGAATTGCACCTCAATTTCGCAGTACACCGCCGGCAGCGAGCCCTCCGCGCCGAGCATGTTACCCACCATCTTGTCCTGCCGCGTCAGCGTCGGGTCCAGCGTCGTGCCTACGGCGATCAACCCACCAGGAATGGCGTACTGCAGCACGTTGTTCTCCGCCTTGAGCGACACGGTGCGGGTGCGCAGCGGCGTGTAGGAGAACCGCCCTCCCTGCTCGTCTGAGTTGAGGGTGCGCACCACACCGGGGCAGATCTCGACCACCTGTCCTACTTGAATCACACCCTGTGTCACCGTCCCGCCCGCCACGCCGCCCTTCAGGCTCTCGATGTCGCCGTCGCCCGGCTTGTTGATGTCGAAGGAGCGCACCACCGTCATGCGCACCGGCGTCTTGAGCTGACGCTGCGGCATCGGGATGTGCAGCAGGTACTCCAGCAGGTAATCGACGTTGCGCTTCAATTGGGCGGAGATCGGCACAATCGGCGCGCTCAGTGCGATGTTGTCGAGATAGGCGCGGATCTGGCGGTACTGATCGTGCGCCTTCACCTCTCCCACGAGGTCGATCTTGTTCTGCAGGACAATGAGGGAGCGCAGCTTCATGATCTCCACCGCCTTCAGGTGCTCCAGCGTTTGCGGCTGCGGGAACGACTCGTTCGCCGCGATGAGCAGCAGCGCCGCGTCCATGATGGCCGCACCGTTCAGCATCGTCGCCATCAGCACGTCGTGGCCGGGGCAGTCCACGAAGGAGAAGTGGCGCTTCAGCGTCATGGTGGCGCCGCAGTTGGGGCACGGCGTGCTGTCGGGCTGCGAGGACGGGTAGGTCTGGTAGCAGGTGGGCCGCGGGCACGCCTCGCACTGGTACACCTTGGCGTTGGCGTAGCCGAGATGGATGGTGATGTTCATGACAGCCTCGCGGTGGAACTTCTGCGTCTTGACGCCGCTGAGCGCCTTGACCACGGTGGACTTGCCGTGTGCCACGTGGCCGATGGTGCCGACGTTGATGGTTGCCTGGCGCGACATCACCTCGAAGGTGTCGACGCTGAGGTCATCGAGGTTGATCTTGCTGAGGTCCTGCTTCGCCAGTCCGTTGTCCGTGTCCACCACGTTCTCGTCGTCGAGGGTGAAGTCGGCAATATCCTCCTCGCCATTGTGTCTGCGTGAAAAGGGAAAAAGGTGAACGAAATAATATGTGCGTACAAGGATGTATCAAACACTCAGTTGGCGTAACGAGATCGTCGGGTAAGCCTTCTTTTAAAGGAAAGACGTTGTCTGCTTTGTAAAACTGCGAAGGGAGACGCGGCGTGTTCACGGCGCGAGAGATGAAGATGAAGCACAGAACACGAAGGCGAGCCGTGAGACAGGGAAGAGGGTGTGGTCGGGAGGAGAAGGAAGGAAAAAGACGGCGTTTAAAGCACTGGAGGAGCATGTGCAGCGACGCAGAGGGGTGGTTTTGGTTCCATTACTCGGGTAGGTGGGAAAGGGAGGTGAGCTAAGGTTCTCTAGCGCTTTCTTCACCTCTTACGTGTCGCACAAAGCTGGTAACAGTAAATAAATTGGGGGGCATCGTTATCTGTGACAACAACACACACACAAGCACACACAGCGCTTTACGACGCGGTGAAGTCGTTGGCGTGCGTGTCAAGGCGAAACAGCGGAGGACAACTAGAACAATCGCATCCTTCGGTTTCCCTTTGCCAACATGCAAGATCGCTATCAAAGAGCCCTCTCTCTCTGGGTCGTCTACTGAGTTGCTTGATATCTGTTCTGGGTCTCGACTCGGTGGAGGGCTGCCCACACACACGCACACCGCCATGGTCAGCAGACGGACAATCGGACTACAGAGCGCGTGGATAAACAAGATACGGAAAAAGAGAGAAAAAAGGACGCAAAAGAAAACTAAAAAAGGCCCGTACTAAACTCCGTCGCGCCACCGTCGACGTGAGAGGCGCAGCGCGAAGTGCGAGAGTGGGAGAGCGAAAAGCGAACTCGAACTACCACCGCAACAGCAGCAGCAGCGGCAGCAGCCAACGGATGCGTGCCCACCGTCGCTTTCCGTCACGACTACCTGCGACCTCTCACAGCGCTTGGTGGGAGAAAACAAGAAGAGTAGCGAACACAACAGCCCGTACGTGTTGCGTGTGGGTGCTGCACACGCGCTTCGATGATGGGTGCACGCACCGTCAGCAAAGCCGATACAAACGCGCAGGAAGAAGAAGACCCCCCCAAAAAAAAGAAAAGGATCCTCTCGAGGCTTTCCGCCCCTTTTCGTGTCTCTGCACCGCCACGTGCGCGGATCGTTGCATTACCGCTTCCCCCTTGTCTTCCTCGACGAGCTCCTCGCTCTGCAAAAAATGGAAAAGTGCAAATACATGTGCTTCCCTCGCACGTGCGCCTGTGTTGCTCCCATTTCTTTTTCTTCGTCCTCAGAGTCTCTTACTCGGGTAGCAGTCGCACCGGTACTCCCCGGCGTATCGTCCCCCAGCCAATCACGCGAACCTTTCGGTCGACGTAGCGCGCCAGCACAATTCGCTGCTGCGGTGGGTCGGCCGACAAGGGGCTTTCCAGCCTGCAAATAGCCCGGCCGGCGTGCCGCGACGTGCGCAGGACCGTGGCGGCCGTCGTCAGCGTACCGACGTTCAAGACGATGCTCTCGCCCTCGTGCAGGGGTGCCACCCGCCGCCGCGACGACGACGCGGTGTGATTCGGGTGTACCCGGTAGGACCACCCGTTGCTGCTGCTGCTGTTCGCATTGTCGAAACTCACGCGGGCAGGCGGAAGGCCGATGACCTCGCGGAGAAGGAAAAAGTGTATCTCCACCTCTTGGTAGACCTGCACACCGACGAAGCTGACGCCGGCGGCGTCGTCGCCGTTAATGTTGCGAGCTGTGGTCGCGGTGAGACCGCTGGACCGCGCCGCATCCGGCGTGGGCGACGGACACGGCAGAGGCGACGCCGCGGTCACCGCCCCCGCTCTTGCACCCCTCTCGTCCACATTACCTCCGCCCTGTGCCGTTTCATCGTCGTTGTCGGTGCTGCGACCGCTGCCGCCTCCATCACCATCACGTCCGCACGAGCTCGTCTTGTCCCCCGTCGTGGGCCCATTCGCGGCCGTCCACACCGGCCCTCGCCGGACGAGTCGCACGACCTGCCCGCGCAGTTTATTCTGCCGCGTCAGCGAGGGATCTAAGGTGGTGCCAATGGCAATGAGACCACCGGGCACGGCAAAGGCCAGCGCATTCTGCTCGGTCTGCAGACGCACCACTGTGGTGCGGAGGGGCACGGAATAGATTTCGCCCGGCGGGGGCGAGGTGACGTAGGAGACATCCTGGCCGGAGAGGACGTCGGCTCTCCTCGGCAGAACCCCGTCGCGGCGCCGCAGCGTCAACAAGCCAGGGATAATCTCGATCTCGTCCCCCGCGCACAGCACGCCGGCCGCGACGGTGCCGCCTACCACGCCGCCCTTCAAGGCACCGGCGCCGCGGCCAGTCGGCCCGGGCAGCGACACGTCGAAGGAGCGAAGGACGTTCAAGTAGGGCGTGCGCCGCAGCATGCGACGCGGCAGCGGGATGTGCACGAGGTAGTCGAGAAGGTACGCTAGGTTCAGGTGCTGCTGCGCACAGATAGGGATCACCGGCGCACCGACGTAGGCCGTCTTGGTCGTTAAGTAATGGTGGATAATGTTGTACTGCGCGGCGGCGTGGGCCTGGGTGACGAGGTCGATCTTGTTCTGCAGGACAATGAGCGAGGGCACACCGATCATCTCCGCTGCGGCGAGGTGCTCCAGCGTTTGCGGCTGCGGGAACGACTCGTTCGCCGCGATGAGCAGCAGCGCCGCGTCCATGATGGCCGCACCGTTCAGCATCGTCGCCATCAGCACGTCGTGGCCGGGGCAGTCCACGAAGGAGAAGTGGCGCTTCAGCGTCATGGTGGCGCCGCAGTTGGGGCACGGCGTGCTGTCGGGCTGCGAGGACGGGTAGGTCTGGTAGCAGGTGGGCCGCGGGCACGCCTCGCACTGGTACACCTTGGCGTTGGCGTAGCCGAGATGGATGGTGATGTTCATGACAGCCTCGCGGTGGAACTTCTGCGTCTTGACGCCGCTGAGCGCCTTGACCACGGTGGACTTGCCGTGTGCCACGTGGCCGATGGTGCCGACGTTGATGGTTGCCTGGCGCGACATCACCTCGAAGGTGTCGACGCTGAGGTCATCGAGGTTGATCTTGCTGAGGTCCTGCTTCGCCAGTCCGTTGTCCGTGTCCACCACGTTCTCGTCGTCGAGGGTGAAGTCGGCAATATCCTCCTCTTCAGTCATTCACCAGGAAGAGATTCTAATACCAGTAAGTTAAGAACACGGTTTTCTTCTGTCTCCCCTCTTTTCACCTAGGATCTCCCCTTCCTTTGACCCTGCACGTGTGCACGTTTTCTGCCGCTCCTTCCGCTCCTTTCGCTCCTTCGCCTCCTCGCTCTTGAGGGCCGGTGACGGAGGAAACCTGATCCCAGCGCGGCGGATCTATGCACCTCAATCGCATTCAAAGAACAAGTCACGACGACTTCCAGGGGCGAATCCAAGAACCAAAAAAGGACGACAATTGAGGAGGAAAAAAGGCAGGCAAGCGTGTTGAGGGCCCACCGTAGCAGAAGAGTTGAAGAAAAACAACGGAGCACCCACAGCAAACAAATATCAACTGAGAGAGGAAGAAAGAATTGCCAATCGATAGACGCAGACCAAGAGATGTCTCTGGTGGGATGGGAGGGGTGTTTGCCTTTTCCGTATTATACAAGACGTCGCGGAAGGACCACCGCCACGTGTGCGCGGTGGAGCGTGAATGGCGACAAGAGAGCTGCAGAACGAGTCGGCGATGACGTAGATGATCTGTGAGAGGGAGAAAGAGAGGGAAAGGATGGATGGAAAGAAATAAAGAATATATATGCAAAAACAATCCTGGAGTTTCAAGCTTCTGGTAGCAAAATGCGTGTCAACGCCAGTGCGTGCAACGAGAGAGAGAGAGAGGTGGTGGCGTAGAAGAAGCGGACATTTGGTCATTGGACGAAAGCGTAAACGACAGCATCCGCTAAAGAAAAGAAAAGGGAAAGAAAAACGCTCATCAAAATGAACGACGAGTGCGCCGCTGCAGTGAGATTATTTGAAATCTTCTTCCCTTCTCGTGAATCCCACACGTTTTCCAGAGATCGGTTCTCCTCCTTCCCTCCACAAACACACGTAGCGGAAGGCTGATGGCACCGAGTCGACTCCTCCACGATAACATTGACAAAAAGAGATCCCGACAGAGGGAGCAACACACATACACACACACACACACACGATGCCACCGCAACGCCACGTGATGTGCTGCCGACCATTTGGAGATAACAGACGATCGTCACCAAAACCGTACACCGTATGTGCGTTTTCGCTTTGCTTTAAAAAGGTCGCTGCTGATGCAACAGCAGCAGCAACAACAACATGAGTGATATCTAGGTGTGACAAGAACAGGAGAAGATCCAATAATACAATGTATAAGTTTATATACAAACAGAAGATAAAACCAACGCACTTGGGAATAATACAAAGAGGAGTAAACAGTGCAAGAAAGGAGGAGTGAGTCGTCGCAGATCAACGGCGAAAGACACACACACGCGGAAATACTTCCTTTGTCTTTCCTTTGCTTTCTTCGTCCCTAAAAAAAAACCCTGTCTCGCACTTCGACCGTTGTGCTGCCGCAGAAGAAATGAGAGTAGTAATGGTAGCAAACATCATCAAAGAACACACGCCATTGCGTGACTGCCGTGACGCGCTCTCGCTCTCTCTCTCTCTCTCTCCTCCCTCCCCCCCCCCACCACACAC